>NW_011494768.1:3469155-3486463 GCF_000754665.1 Bison bison bison
AAAAAAAAAAAAAAAAAGAACAACAACAACAAAAAAAATTGAAATAGCCTTTTTTTTTTTCAGTTATCACATTGGCAATCTCATATGGTAAGAGTTTATGGGGAGGCAAAAGAGGAGACTCTGATACATTTCTGGCGGGAGAGTAAATTGCTACCACATTTGGGGAAACTGGAAATACTGACGAAAATTAAAAAACGGAAGTATTGATACCCTTTGCCCAAGAAATCCCACTTCAGGGACTCTTCCCTACAGAAATAAAAGCACAAGAAAATGATGGTATTATGCAGCAGCAGCAGCAGCGAATTGTTTACTGCAGCTTTGCAGAGGAAGAGAATGAAAAGTAAGCTGAAAAAAGGCATCAACAATGTAAAGACTGAATACATTATGATACATACATTCTATTGAACATTATGCAACTTTTAAAGAAAGGAGTTAGGGATGTTTATTTATTTTCCCATGTCCCAAATAGCTTTTTTTGTTTGTTACAATTCTCTCTTGCTTTCTCTGCTGACTGTTCTCAGCCTCAAAAGGAAGACTTCACTGTAGCTTTGTTTACATTTTCTTCCACATCAGTAGTAAGAGAACTGTCCCCAGGATGGAAATTCACCTGTTAGATTCGTATTCTGTGTGGCATGAAATTGCTGCCTGAGACATAGTTGAGGAAGCAGGAGGTGAAATCTCAGGGAAAGTGTCCAGAAAAGTGTATCAGCTCTAGCACGGAGAAGAACGTAGGCTGCATATAAATTTAGGCTGGTTGTTTCCTAATGATTTTAAGGGGTGATTCTTTCTAATGGCAGGGGCGGGGGGAGGGTCACGGCTGCCTCTTTACCTGACAGTGGAAGATTTAGCTATACAACATAGGGTTGTTCTTGTGACGTCAAGGTTAATGTGGCTGTCTGTACCCTGGGACCTGCTGGCTAAGGTCATGTCTACTTTCTGCACCGTTATAGTAAATTAGTCACTTTTTTAAAAACAGTTTCATGACTTTTATGACTTCTAGTATCTGAAATAATTCATTCATGCTGTCATTTCTACAATAGGAATTTATTAAACACCTGATATGTATCATACAGTATTCTGGACAAGGGGGATAGAATAATGAATCAAGTAGATCAGGACTATGCTCTTAGGAAGTTTGTATTCTGATTGGGGAAGGAGGTGGGGAACAGACAATAGAAAAATAAACGAATGATATATAGAAGGTGACAGTAAGTGTATGAAGAAAAATAAAGAAGGTAAGGAGTGGAGGGTAAACATACATTGCGTGCATGTAGGCGTGCATATGTGTGCGTGCATGTAGGCGTGCATATGTGTACATGCATGTACTCACACTATTATAATTAAGGCTGCACTTCTCTGTAAAGCTGACATTTCAGTAAGATTCTAAGGGAGAACATGGACTCTTGGGGCTTCCCAGAAAAGAGTGTTTCTAGTAGAGGAAACAGACAAACTGCTCCAAGGTGTTACTGAGCCCAGGTTCATCGTGCTTGTCATACTACAGGCCAATATATCAAGACATGAGTTCTTGGGGGTAACAAATAGTGCCTTTATCCAGAAAGCCTGAAGACCAAGGAGATAGTGAACTGACGTCCCAAAGAACCATCTTACCAGTGTTAGAGTTCATGTTTCTTTTATATTAAAAGGGGAGGGGGTGTGGTTGGTTGCTGTAAACGTCTTGGTGTTGGGCTCTTTCATTCTTGCAGCTGTCCACAGAGGTAGTCCACAATATTCCTGTAAACCCCAATAAGAGAAATGTTATTCTCTGTTCTGCAACTTTATATCTCTGTATGAATGGAAAACTGTTATACCTTTAAAGGTCAGAGCCTTGAGAATGGGCTATCCTGTGTATTTCAAGCTACAGGCAATGTTCTTGTAACACAAGCTATAGAATACAAAGTTTAAACAAAAGAAAGAGATCCAATATGGAATCAGGTTTGTTCTTTCTGATTAGAAAGGCAGGATCATGTGTGCGCATGTATTTCCAGGAAGAGTGAAGTAGCCAATGCCCCTGGAGCAGAGGGAGTGGGGGCAGTAGGAAGTGAAGGAGATGTTTTCATGGGGGCGGCCTGGGACCAGGTCATCAAGGTCCCTCTGGTTGTGATGAGGATTTTGGATTTTACTCTGCCTGAAACAACCCTGGGTTTTTGAACAGGAGGCTGATGATGTCCCTTTTAACATTTTGACAATGATGGGTCTGGCTGCTGCAAAGAGGATGGACAGGAAAAAGCAAAGGTGGAAGCAAGAAGCTGACTCAAAGGCTCTTCAGAGATGCAGGGGGACATGATGGCACTTCACCCTGGGATGGAAGCTGTGGAGGCAGTGAACAGCCGGGATCTTCTGAAGATAGAGCTGACCAAGTTTGTAGACAGCCCAGATGTGAGACAAGAGAGAGGAGTTCAAGGTGACCCCCCTGTTTGGGATGAGCCCCTGAAAGAGCTCCCTTCACTGTTCTTTCTAACCTCCTGGTCTGTATTGTGGAGTCTCCCCAGTGAGAAGGTGATGGAGAGTTTGCGCTCTGGACCTCCAGGTGAGCTCTGGAGGAGGCGGGCCTCCTGGTGTCCGCACCTGGCATCAGGCCTCTGCCGTCCAGCTTTGCTCTAAGCTAATCACCAAACAGATTCATATTAATATCTCATTTTAGAATTGAACAAGAGTGGACCACATTCAAATAACTCTTTTGCTATTCAGAAGGACCCATGTGGTCTTCTGTTAATCCTGAAACTTGTTGAATCTGTAGATGAAACATCTCAAGGTCAAGGGTTAAGTGGTTTATCCAGTGTAACAGGGCTCTAACTTGAGCTCCTCTGATCTGTGTCCCTCACATGCATGGTCTCATGTGAACCTGAAAAATCATTCCCCTTGTCCTGCCTCATCCACGCTTCCCAGTGAGCTTACCGGTGTGTGGAGTAGATGGAAACAGCTCCATAAACAGTAAAATGAAGCTCAGAAGTATCTCCTGAGATGCCCAGAGCCCACACTCCTCTGGTCAAGGTGAAATTCTGGTCATCTAAGACTTTGGTGCTGTGTGGCCTCATCTAGGGGCCCAGGGGATTGCTGACAACCACAAAGAATTAACAGACAATGCTTCATTTTTTGTTATTTTTCAAGCCAGCTTGTTTAAACATCGAGTTCCTCCAAAAACAGGACTTTTTGAGAGCAAACTTCAATGAGGCTCTTTTGTGGCATTGGTTGGCTGACACATTCCAGAGATTTTGGCAGAGTCCAGCTCAGAGCTCAAAACTCCCCACTGACAGAAGTCAGCACAGGAAGCGGCATCACAGTGTGAAGACAGGAAAGGTCCCCAAGTCGTCTTGGCAGGGGAAAGTCTGAAACTGTCGCGGTAACCCATCCTGAGCAGGCTGATCAGAGGAGGCACATCACTGAGACAGCACAGTCCCGTCCTTTTCGAGACATCACTGCTCCATGTCAGCTCGAAACTCAGAGGGCGTCGAGGCCCCGGGAAGGCTCTGGTGCCTCTCTTCGCGGCCGCCGCCTCCAGCTTGCTGCGGGAGGTGACGTCGCCGGCTCAGCTCTCAGATGCTCTGGAGCCCTGCCTGCTTCATTTCCGGTGGACCCTCAGTGCCCATGGAGAGCGCGGGTTTTGCTTATGATGTTGGTAATGAACAGCCGCTGGGAACAAATTAATGAGCATGTCAGAAACTGCAGTGAAACTATATTACGATTCATAAACACCACGATGAAAATGCCAGTTAAGCTCTGGTATAAATACACACAAGCTCTGAAGAAGCTCTTTTTTCTTTTAATGAGAGAAGAATTTAAAATAACATCTTTCTGCCTTGAGCAGCATTGCCAAGGGAAAATTTCTTAGTGGAGAGATAGTTTTTCTAATTTCATATTTAACACACAGAGAAACATAAGGGAGTTTAATTTCATTTTTTATGTTTGACTGTGCATGTACTATACTTTCAAATATATGTGTTTTATATATATATATATCTCATGTGTGGATGTAAAGTATACAAAAATATAAATAATGTTACCTTTCTAGGTGCTGTATCATGTTTGTTAAATAAGACCTTTATTTTTTATTTTGTATTTAAGTAGTGGCATCTAGTCCCATCACTTCATGAGAAATAGATGGGGAAACAGTGGAAACAGTGTCAGACTTTATTTTTCTGGGCTCCAAAATCACTGCAGATGGTGACTTCAGCCATGAAGTCAAAAGACACTTACTCCTTGGAAGAAAAATTATGACCAACCTAGACAGCATATTGAAAAGCAGAGATATTACTTTGCCAACAAAGGTCTGTCTAGTCAAGGCTATGGTTTTCCCAGTGGTCATGTACAGATGTGAGAGTTGGACTGTGAAGAAGGCTGAGCACCGAAGAATTGATGCTTTTGAACTGTGGTGTTGGAGAAGACTCTTGAGAGTCCCTTGGACTGCAAGGAGATCCAACCAGTCCATTCTGAAGGAGATCAGCCCTGGGATTTCTTTGGAAGGAATGATGCTAAAGCTGAAACTCCAGTACTTTGGCCACTTCATGCAAAGAGTTGATTCATTGGAAAAGACTCTGAACCTGGGAGGGACTGGGGACAGGAGGAGAAGGGGATGACAGAGGATGAGATGGCTGGGTGGCATCACTGACTCGATGGATGTGAGTCTGAGTGAACTCCAGGAGTTGGTGATGGACAGGCATGCTGGGATTCATGGGGTCGCAAGCAGTCGGACACAACTGAGCGACTGATCTGAAGTGAATTGAACTGATTGTTGATTTACAGTGTTATGTTAGTTTCAGGTGTACAGCAAAGTATAAAGTTCAGATTTACATATATACATATCTATTATTTTTTCAGATTCTTTTCTCATTTGGGTTATTACAGGATATTAGGTAGAGTTCCCTGTACTACACATTAGATCCTTGTTGATTATATGTTAATTACAACCTCATAATTTAACCCTCTACCCCTTCCCCCTTTGGTAACCATAAGTTTGTTTTCTAAGTCTGTGAGTCTGCTTCTGTTTTGTAAATAAATTCATTTGTATCATTTTTTTTAGATTTCACATGCAAGTGATACCATATGATACTTGTCTCTGTCTGGCTTACTTCACTTAGTAGGATAGTCTCGAGGTCTGTCCACATTGCTGCAAATGGCGTTATCTCACTCTTTCCATGGATGAGTCATAGTCCATCGTATATACGTACCACATCATTTTTATCCACTTAGGACATTTGCTTCCATGTCTTGACTACTTTAAACAGTGCTGCAATGAATATTGGGGTGCATGTATCTTTTTGAATTGTGGTTTTATCCAGATATACGCCCAGAAGTGGTATCACAGGCTCTTATGGTCGCTCTGTTTTTAGTTTCTTATATCATTCTCCATAGTGTCTATACCAATATACATTCCCACCAACAGTGTGGGAGGGACTATTGTGTTTGCATGACGTTTCAGTAATAGTCTTCTTACCATTCTGAGTTTAGACTTTGGAATCAGAAATTAAAACCCAAAAGAGAACTAGCCACATTGATCCATAAAGACTTATGACTTTAAAACTCATGGTAGGAGGAGAAAAAGAAACTTCTGTTTACAGTTGCGGTGGGATTGTGTTGGGAGCACCTCCAGGTCTCTGAGTCTGTGCCGGATTGCTGATACACAGAAGTAAGCTCACGTTTATGGTGGGGATGTTGCTGATCGGAGACCTAACAGGGAGCTTGCACAAATGCCTGGCTTCCCATGAAACATTGAAGCTTCTGCAGAGAGGGTGGGGGATGGGGAAGGGATCTCAGTAATAAAGTTCTGCGTTTTCTCTTCTCAGTTCAACCAGAACCACCTCACTTTTTATCATGTTAGGGCTCCAGGAAAATTTCATTTCATTAAATTGTGCTCTAAATTAAAGCTAGAACCTAAAAGTTAGTAGTAGACTGAGCATGGATTTGAGAACCAATAATACTTGACTTCAGGTATCGACTTCAGTGTTTACCAGCTTTTGGATGTGGGGCACATGTAATCTCTTGGAGTTTTCATTTCTATTTAAGACAGTGATAATAATACCTACTTGATTGGTTGCCATGAGGACTAGAGATACTGAATTAAAATGCCTTGCATTTAATTGATTTTTTACAAAAGATTATGATTATTATAACAGAGTCTAGCTGGTAACTAAGTGGTTTGTTTTCCTTCTCAGATAACTGCAGAACATGAAGCCTCCTTCCTCCAATTGCTCTAATGTCAAGGCTAACAGAAGGTAATTTCACCTTGAGTCAGAGACTATTTTGCTACTCACAATCTAAAATGTTAGATAGATTTTTGGAAAAGAGAACAGCACTGGTTCTAAAGTATTGCTTGTTTGTCATCGAATTTAGAACAATTTGCAGAAATAATTTACTAAGACTCAAAGCAATAATGTTTCAGTGTTTTTTTTTTTTTTTACCATCTCATTTTCAGTTATATATTCCTAGATACTTCTTTAGTAGCTTAACATCCCTAGTCTGTGACTTTCCATCTAAAACAGTATACAAAAGAGAAAACACAATGACTAAATCAAGACTAGCTATCAAACTAACTTTTCAGAAGTTAAAGCACATGTGGGTAGACTCCAGCTTAGTCCCTTTGTGTCTGACCTCAGAAGGTGTCATGTTAGGGCCCTATTCTTTTATCTCCAGTCTTATGACAGGCTTGGCACGTCATATCACTCATTTTACTCTATTCCTTACGAACAGAGTAACTCCTTATTGATATGGAAATGTTTCATTTGAATGGAGAATAGTTAATGAGTTGGTCAGTGGTCAGTAAAGTGAAAAAATGACAAGATATGCATTTGTTTTGAACACAGTATTAGTCTTTACAGCTAGAAGAAATGAGTAATATGTTGGAAATTATCGGAGGAAATCCAACTGAAAGATACTGCAAGAGCAAATGGAAGATCTGCCCTTCAACCCCCTCTCTTTGGGGAATTCTGTTACTCTAGTTGAATGGTGGTGGTAGTTTAGTCGCTAAGTTGTGTCCAACTCTTGAGACTCTGAGGATGGTAGTCACCAGGCTCCTTTGCCCATGGGATTTCTCAGGCGAGCATACTGGAGTGGGTTGCCATTTCCTTCTCCAGGGGATCCTCTCAACCCAGGGATTGAACCCTCATCTCCTGCATTGCAGGTGGATTCTTTGCCAACTGAACCACCAGGGAAGCCCACTCTAGTTGAATAATCTCACACTTATTTTATGTGTTCACAGCCGAAGAAGATGAGATATCACATGACCTTTTCAAACTTAGCAACCCAAGGTAAAATTTTGATGGATGGATCCAGTTTCAAGTAGAAAAACGATCTTAAATGTGCCATTCACTAAACAATAGTGAATGTTAACGGGAAGATGACAATTTACATTCTTAGGTAACCAAGTATTTCCAGAGATGAGATACCCATTGAACTCATTTAGAGCAAAAAAATTGGTGTTTTAGATTAAAATGGATTCTATCTATCATGAAAATTCATCCTTGAAGAACAGTGAATCAAGGCTTAGATAAGACCTTTTATGAATCACTCCGCACAGAATTATTAGAAGAGTTTTAAGGGCTCATTCATATTCAGTCACCAGACTTTCTAAAGTGCTTGTTGGCTATATGGGATCATCTTAGCACAGCTGGAGTGTTTCATATCAGCCAATGCATGGTCTAACCTCAATATTCTCAAACTGGTTCTTTATATAATGCCTGAAATAAAACAACAAAGAGGGGGCAAGGGGTCATCAGCATGGTCACTTGCTGGCCTTGATGGGTTATTCAAACCATTGTGTCTCAATATACTCATCTGTAGAATTGCAAAGTAGTAATAGAACCTACCTCAACAGGTTGATGCAAAAATAAACAAAATAATACATGTATAATGCCTAGGACACTAAGCAAACAACAAATGCTACCAGTTACAGTGAACTGTTATGCTTCTTGTTATGTTAAGCATAACTGTTTTGCTACAGTTATGCTTCCCTGGTGGCTCAGACGGTGAAGTGTCTGCCTGCAACGCGGGAGACCCGGGTTGGAAAGATCCCCTGGAGAAGGAAATGGCAATCCACTCCAGCACTCTTGCCTGGAAAATCCCATAGACGGAGGAGCCTGATAGGCTACAGTCCGTGGGGTCGCAAAGAGTCGGACACAACCGAGCGACTTCACAGTGAACTATAGATCTTACTGTGAGTTACATGAAACACACTAATACAGCTGGAAATTTCCCAAGTCAAATTTCTTTCTGAAATAATACTTTCTAATTAAATTGCTATATTCATTACAACAGTACAGAAGTATTTTCTACATACAGTAGTCAAAGCTAAACATAATTTTAGGCATCAAGAACAGATATATTACTCACTGGAGGTAATAACTTTTTCCATGTTCACATTATTTTAATGAATATTCAGATGGACTCTACTACAAAGAATTTACATTTGTATGAAAGCATTTCTAAATATTTTTAAGCTTTAGCACCAGTTCTTGACCACTTTTTTTTTTAATCTCTTGTTTTTATTCACATTCTTCATAATCATTTCTTATTATAATTGATGTGGAAAACCATGGTATTTTCTCCTTAATTAAGACACCCTTTGGAAATATGTAATTGGCTATAGTAACTTTATAATAAATGCTGTAATATGGGGCTTCCCTGGTGGCTCAGAGGTTATAGAGACTGCATTATAAAATAATGAAGTGCAATGGGTCATTTTTTGTTTTTAAGGTTTTTCCTAAAGTTTATCAGCATTTTACCAGACAAGGTAGTACATGAGAAAAGATTTAGGAGACAGCACTGGTTCTATTAAAAACGAGTATAAATTTTAGATGACAGTCTAATGAGAGACATAGAATAAGAAGACAGTGTCTTTACCAAGAAGAAAATGAGAACTGAACAGATTTAAGGCAGAGCTCTTTCCAAGTATGAAAGCAGCCTGATGGACAAAGGAAGAGACATTTAGTCTGAACTCAGCGCCTGAAGCAACAAATGCCGGCTCTTTCCCGTCACCACAAAGGGCCTCTTGGCCAAGATGGCAAGCAAGGGTGACGGAAGCAGGCAGACAAATGTGTTAAGGTACATTAGCTTCTTATCTCCTAATGGACAGACTACAGTTTGATTTTAATTTCAAAAAAAATTGCATTAGCTGAGCTCAGCAGGACTACAGAGAGAGAGAGAGTTATCAGCCATCCTTAATCGCTTCTCAAGTGGTCGCTTAACTGGACTTGTAACAGTCAGCTAGTGTCCAGACTCACTGGAGGTGGTGGCTACAGCACCTGGAGACAACTGCACCGTGGTTAGCTTCTCTTTCTTCTGTGACGTCCTTATGTTTACTGAAGCCACACTTAGCTGCTTGTGGATGCTGATTGTAAATTGTTGAGAAAAAGCAAGTCACAGTTATGGTTTGCTAAGTGTTATTTTCCAGTCACAAAATCTATCTGCATTTTACTGAATTGGTCAACCAGACCCAGTTGGTGCTAACCTGGGCCAAGATCCCCTGTCTTGGCCAAAGTGAAAGTGAAGTCGCTCAGTCGTGTCCGACTCTTTGTGACCCCATGGATGTAGCCTATCAGGCTCCTCCGTCCATGGGATTTTCCAGGCAAGAGTGCTGGAGTGGATTGCCATTTCCTTCTCCAGGGTATCTTCCTGACCCAGGAATCAAACCCGGGTCTCCCGCATTGCAGGCAGATGCTTTACCATCTGAGCCACCAGGGAAGCAAAGGAGGCTTGTCTTGGCCAAGGAGTTTTTTTTTTTTTCTTTATCAGATCTGCAAAGCCAGTAACAAAACTGATGCTGAGGCTGGAACTGACACCAGCTTTATTCAATGGCTAAAGAATGGAGAAGGTAAAAGCTAGTTTGCAAATCAATTTCTCAACCCAAATGGGGCAAGAGACACCACATTCGGAAAGAGTGGGAGGAATATTCATGACTTACCAAGAACAGGGTTGTGATCTGAACCTGAAACTGATGCAACTCTTCTTTTCAGTCCTTGTATGGACTTTTCCGGGGATCCCTGGTGGTTCAGATGATAAAGATATGCCTGTCATATGGGAGACCCAAGTTCAATCCCTGAGTTGGAAAGATCCTCTGGAGAAAGGCATAGCAACTCACTCCAGTATTCTTGCCTGGAGAATTCCGAACCTGGCAGGCCACAGTCCATGGGGTCACAGAGTCAGACGTAGCTAACATTTTGGGCTTCCTAGGTGGCGCTAGTGGTAAAGAACCCACTTGCCAGTGTAGGAGACACAGGAGATGCTGGTTCGATCTCTGGGTTGGGAAGACCCCCTGGAGAAGGGAATGGCAACCCATTCCAGTATTCTTGCCTGGAAAATGCCATGGCCAGAGAAACCTGGTGAGCTATGGTCTATAGGGTTGCAGAGTAGGACATTATTGAAATGACTTAGCATACGTGGACTTTGCCAGTTGTTGTCATGGCAATTGTCAACTGCTGTGGCATTGGTGGGTGTGTCACTTAGTATGCTGATGTATTATTATGATCATATGATGAGGTTTATAGTCTACTGGAAGTCAAATCCTCTACTCTCTTGGGTTGGTTGAATTGTTTCTAATTTTGTTTCTGATTCTGATTTTTTTTTTTCTCTCTTTAAAGCTTCCTCCTGAAACTTAATTAAGAAGGTGGGAATATGACTCTGGGGCAACAAGATTTTATAAAATTAAAAGACCCTGAGGCTGGGAAAGATTGAAGGCAGGAGGAGAAGGGGACAACAGAGGATGAGATGGTTGGATGGCATCACTGAGTCAACGCACATGAGTTTGAGTAGGCTCCGGGAATTGGTGATGGACAGGGAGGCCTGGCGTGCTGCAGTCCATGGGGTAGCAAAGAGTCTGACATGGCTGAGTGACTGAACCCACTGACTGACTGATCCTGTCTAAGAGTTTGGAAATTGGTTTGGCTAGTCCCCATGTAGCCCTCAGGCTTCCCAGATGTCTCAGTTATAAAGAATCCACCTGCCAGTGCAGGAGACACAAGTTCAATTCCTGGGTTGGGAAGATCCCCTGGAGAAGGAAATGGCGACCCACTCCAGTATGCTTGCCTAGGAAGTCTCATGAACAGAGGAACCTGGAAAGCTGCAGTCCGTGGGGTTGCAGAGAGTTGAACACGACTGAGTAAAACAGCGACAAGTAGCCCTCTCCTCATTACAGGTAATTGAGAGCATCAAAGCATCTACCTGTGTGGCTAACTTTGGATCCAGATGGTGTCTTATATTTAACTCAATACAACTATCTAATTTTACTCGGAACACCATGTGCTTCATTTTTTAAATATATTAAATTCCTACTATGTGCAAAAGATCCCTTTTCTGGGTGCTGAGAAAAACACCAGTGAAGCACAATCCATACACACATATGAAAACATGCTCAAGTAGCAGGGATAGTCAATTAAATAAATCTGTTCTGAAGAGTGGATATAGAGATTTTTTTTAATGGTGATTAAAATCTGGGACCTGCAAAAATGGCTTTACATTGGGTAGATCTTAAGTTGAAAGTACTAACTGTTCCTTTTTTAAAGATGATTTGCAAAAATATAATTTGTAGAACTCAGCAGTTTCAACCAAAGAGTGAATATTATGATGTAGACTGAAAGAGAAAATTAGAGGTAAGTAAAATTTTTGTTTTATAGGTTTTTAAAATTCATCAAATCTAGTTTCCAGGTTGGTTTTGCCGTGGTGACTAAAAGGTGGTCATTTAAGGTAACACCTTTCTCTCTCTCTCCAGCTCCTCTGTGCCATGCTGATACTAGCTCCAGAATTTAAAGCTTATGTAATTGTAGGCTGGTGGGATATGCGCATGTCAGGGAACTTCAGAAATGCAGTGGCCCCTGAACACAGACTAATTTGGGGGACACTGAACCCCTGCCACTTCTCTCTCGGTCTTGAAAAGGGAGGCAGATGAAGCAGAGCCCATGAGCTCCCTGAGCTTCGTGCTGTAAGCGGTGCAGACCGCCCAGAGATTCTAGTCCGGCTCTGCCTGCTCTCTGACCTCACTTCCCCCTGCTGTGGTGTAAGCTCCCTGTGCTTCTGCCTAATTGAACAACCAGAGCGTTCTCTCTAGTTGTTTAGCTGCAGCCTGAGATGCTTCTCTATATCATACACCTACTCATCTAAGTACACCTTAGATTTTATCTTCTGAAAAGATTTCTCTCACCAGTCCCAGGCAGCAGAGCCCGATATACTCCTTTTTGTGCCATCACCACGCCCAAGTAGATTCTATTAGGAACAATTTTACATGGAGGATTCTCAAAAGATGTTTATTTTTGGAGGAAGTAAGACAAACACTGGAACAAAGGATCATGAAGTAAATTCAAGATTTATCAGCTCCACTGGTATTTAGTCTTTTTTTTCCAGTCTGTGGAGAGTATAGCCATTTCTGAAATGCTTTACATCTATCAAAGTGAAAGTGAAAATTAAGTCATTCAGTCATGTCTGACTTTTTGCGACCCAGTGGACTATAGCCCACCAGGCTCCTCCATCCACCGGATTCTGCAGGCAAGAATACTGGAGTGGGTTGCCATTTCCTTCTCCAGGGGATCTTCCCAACCCAGGGATTGAACCCAGGTCTCCCCCGTTGCAGGCAGATGCTTTAACCTCTGAGCCACCAGGGAAGCCCAATGCATATATTATGAACACTGGAACTAACAGCAGCAAAGAATGGAAAGAAGAAGAGATGCCGCCTCATCTCCCAGTCTTCATCTGCAACGCACAACCTGAGGCATTACCATTCCATGAGAAATCAGAAGAGCTGTATTTACAAACCCCATTGCTTTCAGCTTCTTTGTGTGACTCTAGACTTCAAGCCTATGTGAAGATTATGGGGTAACATTTGGAAAACTTGTAAATTCAGAGTTAATTTTTTTCCCCTCTAATTTTCTAATTGGCAATCTACATCATACGCTTTGGCTGAAACTGCTGAGTTCTACAATTTCCATATTGACTTTAGAAGTCTGCTTGGCATGATTCCCCAGAACATAGTGATCCATAAAATTCTGGTTGTCTTGTATATAAACTGAATGTATAATGATTTGCTGAGGCATCTAAGCCAAATACTAAAAAAGTATAGGGCCAGGGAACTGAAACTTTAAAACTGTATTGAATATCTCATTGGACCATGAATTTTCTTTGGAAAGATAGGCATTATAAAGGCAAGCTACCAATTTCACCATAAGGTATTCAAGGAAAGAGTCGAACATGACTGAGCAACTGAACAACAAAAATTCAAGGAAGCCCAGTAGTAGATGAACTAACAACAAGAAGAATAAAGCTTCTAAACTAGTAGTGTAAGAGTGGGGGTTGCATTTCCCACGAAAGACTCAGCACTGAGTAACTGTAAAAACCATCAGAATTGGTGTTAATAGCAAACACGTAACAACTTCAAGCCATAGAAATAATTTAAAATAGTCAAATTATCCTTTAGGCTCGGTAGGCATAAATGCAGGGTGAACAGTTATCTAAAAGTGGCTCCACGGGGCTACAAACAGCAGTGTCAGGGACTTCCCCGGGGGTCCTGTGGTTAAGGATCTGCCTTGCAATGCAAAGGATGCAGGTTTGACTTCTGGTCAAGGAACTAAGATCCCACGTGCCATGGAGCAGCTAAGCCTGCGCCACAACCTCTGAGGCTGTGCACCACAATGCCTTTAACTGTTTCCACTGTTTCCCCATCTATTCAGCATGAAGTGATGGGACCAGATGCCATGATCTTAGTTTTCTGAATGTTGGGTTTTAAGTCGACTTTTTCACTCTCCTCTTTCACTTTCATCAAGAGGCTCTTTAGTTCTTCACTTTCTGCCATAAGGGTGGTGTCATCTGTATATCTGAGGTTATTGATATTTTTCCTGGCAGTCTTGAGTCCAGCTTGTGCTTCATCCAGTCTGGGATTTCACATGATGTACTCTGCATATAATTTTAAAAAGCAGGGTGATGTACTCCTTTCCTGATTTGGAACCAGTCTGTTTTTCCATGTCCAGTTCTAACTTGCTTCTTGACCTGCATATAGATTTCTCAAGAGGCAGTTCAGGTGGTCTGGTTGTTCCCATCTCTTGAAGAATTTTCCATAGTTTGTTGTGATCCACAAAGTCAAAGGCTTTGGCATAGTCAACGAAGCAGAAGTAGATGTTTTCCTGGACCTCTCTTGCTTTTTTGATGATCCAACAGATGTTGGCAATTTGATCTCTCATTCCTCTGCCTTTTCTAAAACCAGCTTGAAGATCTGGAAGTTCATGGTTCACGTACTATTGAAGCCTGTCTTGGAGAATTTTGAGCAGTTCCTTGCTAGCGTGTGAGATGAATGCAATTGTGTGGTAGCTTGAACATTCTTTGGCATTGCCTTCCTTTGGGATTGGAATGAAAACTGACATTCTCCAGTCCTGTGGTCACTGCTGAGTTTTCCAAACTTGCTGGCATATTGAGTGTAGCACTTTCACAGTATCATCTTTTAGGATTTGAAATAGCTCAATTGGAATTCCCTGACCTTCTCTAGCTTTGTTCCTAGTGATGCTTCCTAAGGCCTACTTGACTTCACATTCCAGAATGTCTGGCTCTAGGTGAGTGATCACACCATTGTGGTTATCTGAGCCCTGAATATCTTTTTTGTACAGTTCTTCTGTGTATTCTTGCCACCTCTTCTTAATATCTTCTGTTAGGTCCATACCATTTCTGTCCTTTATTGTGCTCATCTTTGCATACAATATTCCCATGATATCTCTAATTTTCTTGACGAGATCTCTATTCTTTTCCATTCTATCGTTTTCCTCCATTTCTTTGCACTGATCACTGAGGAAGGCTTTCTTATCTCTCCTTGCTATTCTTTGGAACTCTATATTCAATTGTCTATATCTTTCCTTTTCTCCTTTGCCTTTTGCTTCTCTTCTATTCACAGCTGTTTGTAAGGCCTCCTCAGGCAACCATTTTGCCTTTTTCCATTTCTTTTTCTTGGGTACGGTCTTAATCACTGCCTCCTGTACAATGTCAGAAACCTCCATCCATAGTTCGTCAGGCACTCTGTCTATCAGATATAGTCCCTTAAATCTATTTCTCACTTCCACTGTATAATCATAAGGGATTTGATTTAGGTCATACCTGATTGGTCGAGTGGTTTTCTCTACTTTCTTCAATTTAAGTCTGAATTTGGCAATAAGGAGTTCATGATCTGAGCCACAGTCAGCTCCCAGTCTTGTTTTGCTGACTGTATAGAGCTTCTCCATCTTTGGCTGCAAAGAATTTTATCAATCTGATTTTGGTGTTGACCATCTGGTGATGTCCACGTGTAGAGTTGTCTCTTGTGTTGTTGGAACAGGGTGTTTGCTATGACCAGTGTGTTCTCTTGGCAAAACTCTGTTAGCCTTTGCCATGCTTCAGTTTTTACTTCATGGCCAAACTTGCCTGTTACTCTAGGTATCTCTTGACTTCCTACTTTTGCATTCCCTCCCCTATGATGAAAAGGACTTTTTTAGGTGTTATTTCTAGAAGGTCTTGTAGGTCTTCACAGAACCATTCAACTTCAGGTTCATCAGCATTAGTGGTCAGGGCATAGACTTGGATTACTGTGATATTGAACGGTTTGCCTTGGAAACAATTAGAGTTCATTCTGTCATTTTTGAGATTGCACCCAAGAACTGCATTTTGGACACTTCTGTTGACCATGATGGCTACTCCATTTCTTCTAAGGGATTCTTGCCCACAGTAGTAGATATAACGGTCATCTGAGTTAAATTCACCCATTTCAGTCCATTTTAGTTTATTGATTCCTAAAATGTCAGTGTTCACTTTTGCCATCTCCTGTTTGACCACTTCCAGTTCACCTTGATTCATGGACCTAACACTCCAGGTTCCTATGCATTATTATTATTTAAAGCATCGGACTTCCATCACCAGTCACATCCACAGCTGGGCATTGTTTTTGCTTTGGCTCCGTATCTTCATTATTTCTGGAGTTATTTCTCCAGTCTTCTCCAGTAGCATATTGGGCACCTACCAACCTGGGGAGTTCATTTTTCAGTGTCATATATTTTTGCTTTTTCATACTCTTAATGGGGTTCTAAAGGCAATAATACTGAAATGTTTTGGCATTCTCTTCTCCAGTGGACCACATTTTGTCAGAAATCTCCACCATGACCCGTCCATCTTGGGGGGTCCTACATGGCATGGCTCATAGTTTCATTGAGTTAGACAAGTCTGTTGTCCATGTGATCAGTTTGATTAGTTTTCTGTGATTGTGGTTTTCATCCTGTCTGCCTTCTGATGGATAAGGATAAGAGGCTTATATATATATGTATACAATAATATATGTGGGTCAGCCCTCAGTTATGTCCCACTCTTTATATATATATTATATTATATTATATATTTAAATAATATAAATAAATAACTTATTTGTGTATGTGTATACACACATGGCTTCCCAGATGGTGCGAGTGCTAAAAAATCTTTCCAGTCAATGCAGGACACATTAAGAGACATGGGTTTGATCCCGGAGTTTGGAAGATTCCCTTGAGGAGGGCATGACAATCCACTCCAGTGATCTTTCCTGGAGAATCCCATGGACAGAGGAGCCTGATGGGCTACTGTCCATTGGATCACAAAATGTCAGACATGACTGAAGTGACTGAGCATGCCCCCACGCACACATATAAGGAGTGGATGGGAAGAGTACCAAGGGCTGTGGGTAGAGACGCAGACATAGTATGGACACCAAGCGGGTAAAGAGGGAATGGGATGAACTGGGAGATTGGGATTGACCTATACACACTATAGATATTATGTATATAATAGGTAACTAACAAACCCTTATTGTATAGCTCAGGGAGCTCCACTCTGCTCTGTTGTGACCTAATGGGAAGAGAGTCCAGAAAAGAGGAGATATACGTATACATACAGCTGATTCACTTTGCTGTACAGTAGAAACTAATACACAGAGAAGGCAGTGGCACCCCATTCCAGTACTCTTGCCTGGAAAATCTATGGATGGAGGAGCCTGGTGGGCTGCACTCCATGGGGTCGCGAGGAGTTGGACACGACTGAGCGACTTCACTTTCACTTTTCATTTTCATGCACTGGAAAAGGAAATGGCAACCCACTCCAGTGTTCTTGCCTGGAGAATCCCAGGGATGGGGAAGCTTGGTGGGCTGCCGTCTATGCGGTCGCACAGAGTTGGACACGACTGAAGCGACTTAGCAGCAGCAGCAGCAGAAACCTTAACACTGGAAAGCAACTATACTCCAATCAAAAGTGATTTTTGTGAAAAAGGCAATGAAGAGGACCTTCTTTCTTCATTCTGAAGCTACAGCTTGCCTTCCCTGGAGGCAATAACAAATACCAGTCAGTTGTGTATCCTTCT
>NW_011494768.1:3486563-3492686 GCF_000754665.1 Bison bison bison
CTGGAGAAAATCTTTTATTTTTCTGTAATCACAGAAATAATACATATTTTACATGCAATTCTGCACTTTGATATTTTTAAAGTTTATCTTTTCATATCAGTTCAAATAGTTCTGCTAGTTCTTAATGGCTTTGTACTATTTTATTTTAATAAATTGCTCACAATTTTTAACTAGTCCTCATTAATAGACATGTAGGTTGTTTATACTATTTTACAGTTATAAGTAATGCTCCAAGGAATGAAGCTGCATATCCATTATTTGACAAATGCATATCTATGGAGTAAACTCCTAGAGATGAATTGTCATTTCAAAGGGTATGTGCAGTTTTAATTTTGATACATCTTTTAAGGTAGCTCTGCCAGAGGTTGTTCCAATTTATGCTTTCACTGGCAATGAAAGATACTTTTTTCACAATGATACCAAATAAAGTGTGTTTTCAAACTTTACAATCTCGCCTAATCTGTTAATGATAATATCAACGTTTAATATGCAGCTATTGTGAGCTAGTTGTCCACAACTGTTGTCCACAGGGTCGCAAAGAGTCAGACACGACTGAAGTGACTTAACGCGCTCCCTGTATTGTACCTGAAGCAGGAAACGGCAACCCACTCCAGTATTCTTGCCTGGAAAATCTCATGGACAGAGGAGCATCAGTATTTATAGCTCTAGTCTTCACTCTTTATTGCACCCCATGAATATCCAAGATTATTTTTGTTTGCTTATTTTTCCATATGAGGTTTAGAGTGACTTTATCTAGTTCCAAATAGAATACCACTCACTTCTTTTTGGATTACTGTCTTCAATTTACAGCCAACCCAAGACTGCTTAGTAGTAAAAAATGCTAAGAACACAGGATTTCTCCCTGTTTTTTTTCTCCTTTTTGCATCTCACTAGTGTTGTAAAATATTTTTTTAACAAATTGTGCATATTTTTGTTAAATTCATGTATGTATCACTTTTTCAGTTGCTCCTCTACATGTTGTATCTTATTCCATTATGTCTTCTGATTATTTGAATGCATGAAAGCTATTGATTTCTATGCATTAATTTTGTGCCCAGATCTTGTTTGAATTCTCAGTTTGTGGTAACTTTTAATTAGATTCTTTCTAATTTCCATATTAACATCTGCACTTCATTTCTTAGTTTCTCACTAAAACCTCTTTTTTTTTTTTGATTTGTTTAATTGTGTTTGTTGGTATTTCTAAAGCAGCATTAAATGATACTGGTGATAGTATAGAACCCTTATTTTACTTCCAACACTAATGAAAATGCTTTTTAGTTCCTTATAAACCTAGTGCTGACTTTGGGTTGTGATCCTTTATATTTCAGAACATTGTTATACTGTTACTTTATGGGTTTTTAAATTCTGAAATCAAGAATGGATTTTTTTTGAGATATGGCATTTTACTTTATTTATTTTCCATATTAATTTTTATGGTGTAGTCTACTGTATAGCAAACTAAATCAGCTATCTGTATACATATATCCCCTCTTTTTCTGGATATCCTTCTCATTTAGGTCACTATACAGCTGAGAACTTCCATATGTAAAACTGGATTTAGAAAAGACAAAGGACCCAGACATCAAATTGCCAACATCTTTTGGATCATAGAAAAAGCTTGAGAATTCCAGAAAAACATCTACTTCTACTTCATTGACTATGCTAAAGCCTTTGACTTATGTGGATTACAACAAACTGTGGAAAATTCTTAAAGAGATGGGAATACCAGACCACCTTACCTGCCTCCTGAGAAACCTGTATACAGGTCAAGAACCAACAGTTAGAACCAGACTTGGGACAACAGACTGGTTCCAAATTGGGAAAGGAGTGCATCAAGGCTGTATATTGTTACCCTGCTTATTTAACTTCTTGAGCTCCAAAATCACTGTGGACAGTGACTGCAGCCATGAAGTTAAAAGACACTTTCTTGGAAGAAAAACAATGACAAACCTAGACAGTGTATTAAAAAGCAGAGATATCACTTTGCCTACAAAGGTCCATCTAGTTAAAGCTATGGTTTTTCCAGTAGTCATGTACGGATGTGAGAGCTGGATGATAAAAAAGACTGAGTTCAAAGAATTGATGCTTTCAAACTGTGGTGCTGGAGAAGACTTGAGAGTCCCTTGGACTGCAAGGAGATCAAACCAGTCAACCCTAATGGAAATAGATCCTGAATATTCATTGGAAGGACTGATGCTGAAGCTGAAACTCCAATACCATGACCACCTGATGCAAAGAGCGGACTCCTTGGAAAAGACCCTGATGCTGGGAAAGATTGAAGGCAGGAGGAGAAGGTGATAACAGGGAATGAGATGGTAGGATGACATCAGCAACTCAATGGACATGACTTTGAGCAAGCCCTGGGTGATGGTGAAGAACAGGGAAACTTGGCATGCTACAGTCTTTGGGGTTGCAAAGAGTCGGACATGACTGAGTGACTGAAAAACAAGAACACTGAATAGAGTTCCCTGTACTATACAGTGTCGGATTTTGATCCGTGGGTTGTTCAGAAAGATTGCCTGGAGAAGGAAATGGCAACCCAGTCTGGACAGAAGAACCTGGCGGGCTACAGCCCATGAGGCCGCAAAGAGTCAGGCACTACTGAGCCACTGAACACTCACACACACACACACACGAAAGCCTTTAAGATACTGCAGAGCTCCTCAAAACAGTCTCGTCTGTGAGAAAATTGCCTGGTAGAAACCAGTCTCCGTAGCATACCTTGTTCTACAGCTCAGTTTCTCACCCTTGGGGATCACTGATTTCTGATCTTTACAAAGCTTTGGTATTGGGTTGGCCAAAAAGTTTGTTCAGATTTTCTCCATAAGAACTTTTTGAACCAACCTAGTACATCCTTGTCAATGTAGAAAACTGACCCTCTGTATCCACAGCTGCCTCTGCTTGTTATCTAAGATCATCTCAGACACACCCATGTGTCCTTTTATGTGTGGGTGTCGTTCAGAGTGTGGTGTGTTGCCTGGGCCTCTAACTGAGGTTAACTAGGCAACAGAATAAAAAAGAAAGAAAAAAAAATCCTATTTAATCACCTTCTGTGTATATGACCTGAAAACAACTCTACATATGCTATGTTACTTAATTTTTACGTATTACTTTTTTTTTTTCAGTTTCATCCATTAACGCATAACGGAATTGCAACATAAGCCAATGTTCGTTCCTCTACCTGATCCTGAAATTCCAATGAAAAAATGAAAAGCTGCAAACAAATAAAAATGTTGTTGCTAGAGTAAAACATTGGTGACCCTAAGGTAAGCGGTTAAGAGATTCCATAGACAACAAAAACTGAGGCCACCAAAGCTTCACATTTTGTCTAATCACTTTAATTCCACTTTTATCAAGACTTTTATCACATCAGGGGGGAAATAACATTCTTAGTAGTTTCTATTTTGAAGCTGTCAGACACATTAAAAAAGAAAGGAAGGAAAATTATGACTTTGTTCTTAGCAACTTCCTGGTCAGAGAGGTAATTTTCTAAGTAGGCAGTAAGTTCCTGAGTGCGGATGTTGCTATTTTGGTCTGACCCAAATATCCACCCTCCATCCTTAAGAAACTGGCAGACAGCTCTCAGGTTTTCCTGTGAAAAGGTAGGCTTTACCGCATGTCCAACAGGCACTTAATCCAGGATGGTTTCAGGAACTAAATTTCAACACAGAAACCATTTTCATCTGCACCACACTAACGCCAGAGCCCTTGTTCCAGGCTTCTCATTTGTCTGTGCTCCTCTCAGTCATTTCCTTAGAACTCAGGTCACGTTCCCTAAGCTAAATGTGCGTTTCCAAGAGAGTTCTATGGAAGACACTATTCCCATAAGATGACCTTGAAGACAGTATTTCTACAGTTAAGAATATGTTCGGGAACGTATATAGGGCCCTGGATCTATCTCTTGGTATCTGCAATACATGTTTACATAGTAAAGAAATTCTAAAACAAGAAACTTGCTTACCTTTAATCCAGCATTTTCAAAGTAATATTTGACAAAGACTGTATTTTTCTAATTCATGCCACATTCTGTGCATAAACTTTTTTTCTAGATCAGTGGCTTGCAAACTAGAGCACATCAACCAAATACATCCATAAGCTCCCTTTTATATACCCCAGAGCCAAGTTGTTTTTTTTTAAAGATTGTATAACAAGGTCCTTATGTGACCCTCAAATCCTAAAAATATTTATTTTCTGGTTCTTTCCAGAAAAAGTTTTCCTACCCCTGTTATTCTAAGCCAAAAATATTAACACATTTTAAGTAAATAAAGATATACCACTTTTTATGAATTATATAAAGAAATGAGATAATAACTTTTCATTTTAAATTACTCCTCTAAATAATTCAGAATTGAATTATTCAAATGAAAAGCATGGCAATGAAAATATTAGAGGGTTCAGGAAGCTCCTGCAGATTTAAACCCTCAAATTTACAGTTGATACCAAGAGGCAACGTTTTATGGGATAAAATAAAGGTTAGTTTTAATTAAATAACTCAAAAAATAACTTTAATGTTATTCCAAATGAATGATTTCTATCTTCACAGAATCAATCACCATTTCTATAGTCTCTTATTATATATATTTTAACATAGATTGAGTTCATTAATCTTTGCTTAAGGAGAGAGTTTCAGAATTATATGGTAATTAAATACTTAAGGTTTGCAAGCTACAAAACTGTCCCATATTAACTGGTTCATGTAAGAAACTTACTGAATCTGGGAAAGTTTTTCAAAACATACATTTCTCCATTAGATCCTCCCTTTTGTGACGCAAATTTTGTAGATGTGAGGTATGTCCTCTATATGTAATTTGGTAGACATTTCAGCAGCTTTTTTTTTTTTTTGCTTTCTTCCCTCCTTTTCCCTCCTTATTGTTGTGAACAAACCACTCTGAGATTTGATGGCTTGAAACAGCAATATAAGATGACTGACTACACACTAGTATGTTACATGGTCTGTGGGTGGACTGGGCTTGGTTAGTTGGTTCTCGCTTTTGATCTTTCACCCAACCGTGGTCAGATGGCTCATCAGGAGATGGACATCTGAAGGCTTGATTGGGTTGGACATCCAAGATGACTCGCTTACATGGATGGCAGTTGATGCTTGTGTTAACTAGGCGCTCATCTGGGACCGTCAACTAGAACATGGTCTGTCCATGTGATTTGGGTTTCTCACAGTACAGAAGGTGGGTTCAGAGAAGGGGCATTCAAGAGACCCAGGTGAAATCTTTGCGAGACTTAGGCTTGGAAGCTCAGAGTCTCACTTCTATAGCATTCTATTGTCAAGCAAATCACTAAGGCCACCTCAGTTTCATGGGGGGAGGGATTGGGTCTTATTTCTGGAGGTGAGGTGCAGCATGAGCAAGAAGGAATTGGTACCCCTTATTTTTGGAGTCTATCTATCTTCTTCCCTGGTGGCTCAGATGGTAAAGAATCTGCCTGCAATGAAGGAGATCTGGGTTCAATCCCTGGGTCAGGAAGATACCCTGGAGAAGGGAATGGCTACCCATTCCAGTATCCTTGCCTGGAGAATTCCATGGACAGAGAAGCCTGGCGGGCTACAGTCCATGGGGTCACAAATAGTCAGACACAACTGAGCAACTAACACTTTCACTTCTTTTATCCAAAGCTACATGATACCTAGTCATCTAAGAAGCTCTTCCATTTTGAACCTATGGTGAATAAAAAGATGGTACTCTCTCTTTTTAATATCTCATTGACAAGGCATTGATTCTACTCATTGTTTCTAGAGGAAAGCTGAAAACTACACACTTGGATGTACTCTGATAGCCTTTTAAGTTGAGCTACATTTAGGGTACCCTAAATCACCGCAGATGGTGATTGCAGCCATGAAATTAAAAGATGCTTACTCCTTGGAAAGAAAGTTACGACCAACCTAGATAGCATATTCAAAGCAGAGACATTACTTTGCCAACAAAGGTCCGTCTAGTCAAGGCTATGGTTTTCCCAGTGGTCATGTATGGATGTAAGAGTTGGACTGTGAAGAAAGCTGAGCGCCAAAGAATTGATGCTTTTGAACTGTGGTGTTGGAGAAGACTCTTGAGAGTCCCCTGGACTGCAAGGAGATCCAACCAGTCCATTCTGAAGGAGATCAGCCCTGGGATT
>NW_011494768.1:3492786-3494919 GCF_000754665.1 Bison bison bison
GACTCTGATGCTGAGAGAGATTGGGGGCAGGAGGAGAAGGGGATGACAGGGGATGAGATGGCTGGATGGCATCACCAACTTGATGGACGTGAGTTTGAGTGAACTCCGGAAGTTGGTGATGGACAGGGAGGCCTGACGTGCCGCGATTCATGGGGTCGCAAAGAGTCGGACACGACTGAGCGACTGAACTGAACTGACGATTGTAATAGTTTTATTTTTCTCTGGCATTTTCTTGTCAAGTAACTTAATGTCTTATGTAACCTCATCAACTATGGGATATCTTAGAGTCTGGATAATATGATGTAGACTGTTTCCTTAGTTTTAAATTGATGTGATTCTGCAAATGCATGTAGTACAGACAGAACAGCAGTGTATTTACTGTAGAGGTTTCAGGGGTTTGTTTACACAATTGGATAAATGCAGTAATTGGACAAAATGATTTATTATTTAGGGGCAGTCCTGAAAGCAACTGCTCTATTTAATGTGTCTTTTCATTTATTTAGTCTGGTTGTATATTTTCCTCTTAATGCTCTTTCATGTATGTCTTCCATCTCTTAATTGATATATATGTGAGAGATACTTTTACCCAAATAGGAGTAAGTCTTGCTGCTTGGGCTGATGCTTACCCAAAGTATATGATACCGAGTTAGGTAGGGGAGAAGATGGCCCACTTAGCACTTCACATTCATGGAGAGCCTTAAAGTTAAAACTGATATTTTCTCAAATGAAGTCATACTCATACTCAGAAAGAAACTCTGGCACAAATGAAAAAATAGTCATCATATATCTTTAAACCTGAATTCATGATCTGATCACTCCCAAAACTTGTAGTTCATTTTTTTTTAACTTAAATAAATCCTTTGACTGTCATGTAAATTGCATCATTATATTATGATGCATTTCTTTGTATATATGTGTGTATATTAAAGCCATTGAGTTTTTTTCAATGTAATCACATCCCATTGATCACAATTTTGGGAGTCTGTTTTGACCCTTCTTTATTTTGCTTCATATGTGGAGTATCTCAGGAGCTGGTATCTCATGTTTCTCCCTCATCTGCATTTTCTGGGGGTCAGGAGGAGATCATAAATGCTCTTCTGTTCCCCAACTGAGATAGCTCTCCTTAACTTTACATAAATAACATAGGAATAATGTTTATCGTAGCAACAGATGCAAGAAATTCATTTATGGCAGAAGGCTACCTCTACTGAAAAAAGCCTTTGATGTGTGACTATAGTCTGAAACTCAGATTCAAACTGGCTTCCACATTTATACAACAGACAGAGGAGGACTTTCAATGATTTTGTGGAAAGAAGGAGGAATCCCCAGTTGAGCAGTGAGTGTGGGGAAGCTTCAAGGGCAAAGACGCCCCTCACACCTACTGCATTGTTTCCTGTATAATTGCTGTTAAGACACTTGCCTCAGTAAATCCTATGTTGCCCCCAAATGCTTTTGTGCAAGTGTTATTTTTGAGAATCTCAGAAAGAATAGCATAATGCTGAGTGTTTGAGCTACATCCAAGAATAATGCAATTGGCTGAGAGTGGGTTACCAAGCAGGGTCCCAGCAGGACAGAAAATGGACAGCCTGAGCTCCAAGCTGTTTCAGCAAGACCAGGGGGCTTGACAACAGGATGCAAGAGGTGGGACTCAACTGAGTCTACAGGGCTTTCAATCATTGGGAGAGATGAAAGTGCAAGTCACTCAGTCGTGTCTGACTCTTTGCAACCCCATGAACTATACAGTCCATGAAATTCTCCAGGCCAGAATGCTGGAGTGGGTAGCTGTTCTCTTCTCCAGGGAATCTTCCCAACCCTGGGATCGAACCCAGGACTCTGGCATTGCAGGTGGATTCTTTATCATATAAGCCACCAGGGAAGCCCATTGGGAAGGATACCTGGGCCTTATTTTTGTCCCATTAATGGCAGGAAGCCCATCCACACATTTTCTTATTGGGAAACACCATTAAGAGTGGGGTTAGAACTGGGTTTTGGTACCAGAATTGATGCTTTTGAATTACGGTGCTGGAGAAGACTCTTGAGAGTCCCTTGGACTGCAAGGAGATCCAACCAGTCCATTCTAAAGGAGATCAGCCCTGGGATTTCTTTGGAAGGAATGATGCTAAAGCTGAAACT
>NW_011494768.1:3495019-3521530 GCF_000754665.1 Bison bison bison
GCAGATGGTGATTGCAGCCATGAAATTAAAAGATGCTTACTCCTTGGAAAGAAAGTTACGACCAACCTAGATAGCATATTCAAAGCAGAGACATTACTTTGCCAACAAAGGTCCGTCTAGTCAAGGCTAGGTTTTCCCAGTGGTCATGTATGGATGTAAGAGTTGGACTGTGAAGAAAGCTGAGCGCCAAAGAATTGATGCTTTTGAACTGTGGTGTTGGAGAAGACTCTTGAGAGTCCCCTGGACTGCAAGGAGATCCAACCAGTCCATTCTGAAGGAGATCAGCCCTGGGATTTCTTTGGAAGGAATGATGCTAAAGCTGGAACTCCAGTACCTTGGCCACTTCATGTGAACAGTTGGCTCATTGGAAAAGACTCTGATGCTGGGAGGGATTGGGAGCAGGAGGAGAAGGGGACGACAGAGGGTGAGATGGCTAGATGGCATCACTGACTTGATGGACATGAGTCTGAGTGAACTCCAGGAGTTGGTGATGGACAGGGAGGCCTGGCGTGCTGCGATTCATGGGGTCGCAAAGAGTCGGACACGACTGAGCGACTGAACTGAACTGAACTGAAGAGCACATAGCCTGGATCTTCAACATTGTAGCCATGTGATGTAGCCATGCCCAACAGGACAAATTCCTTAACTCTCATTGCCTGCTTCTCTCAAATTATAGTACATTAGAGTAATGACACTCACCTTAACATGTTTCTCTGAGACTTAGGTGATACAAGGTGTAGAACATCCTGTCAGAGACCCACACCCAGTAAGTACTTGATAAGCAATAGCTACCATTGTCATTAGTGATCGTGTTACCACAACCGTGAAAGATGTTCAGACATCAGTTTAAGGACATTTTAGGGGAACTGTTTGCTTAGAGAAGGAACATCATGCTTCTGGCAGCTCCACATTTGCATGGAACTTGGCAGTAGTAATTCAGAGAAGAAATAGCTAAAGACATAGCCGCAGAGTTGGTGGTTTTTCAGAACAGAGCTCTGAGGCTTGAAGACACAATGTCCTCTGGAATTAATTAGAACACAGTCTCTGGATGGAAATTATATATTAAGACACCAGCTAGGGGACTTCCCTGGTGGTTCAGTGGCTAAGACTCCATGGTCCCAATGCAGAGATCCTGGGCTGGATCCCGGGTTGGGGAACTAGATCTGATGTGATGCAATTAAAGATTCCGTACCCTGCATGCTGCGTGGAAGAGTGACGATCCTGTATGATGCAATTAAGACCCAGGCCAAGGAAGTAAACAGGCTTCATTTTTTTTTTTAAAGACACCAATTAGTAAGGACCGGTATGGGGCAAGGATAAGTGGAGAAGGGCAGGGAAGGAAGAGGATGGAATCCATGATATTAAGAGCTGAAAGAAACTACAGGCTAGAGAGTTCTTTAGTTCAGGTCTCTGAAAGTCAGACTCTCAGGTCAGGATTTGCATCCTCCCAGGAGGAACTGATGAAGATTAGGGGGAAGCAAGACAGGGGAAAAGGATGGGCAAAGCCAAACAAGAGCACAGTGTTAGAAATCCCAGCCCCAGCCTGCCCGAAGGAAGTTCTGAAGCTCCTTCTCTCGAGGTAAAGGAGCTGACTTCTGTTACTCAGTTTCCATCAGTCTTGACACTTTCCAGCTCTCATTATACAGCAATAACCAAAGGCAGAGTAGAGACCATCGGTTGGAAGCATGCACTGGAGCCAGAGCAGGATATGTCCTTACTCATGGGCAATGTCTCTGCTTTTTAATATGCTGCCTAGGTTGGTCATAGTTTTTCTTCCAAAGAGAAAGCGTCTTTTAATTTCATGGCTGCAGTCACTGTCCACACTGATTTTGGAACTCAAAAACTAAAGTCTATCACTGTTTCCATTGTTTCCCCATCTATTTGCCATGAAGTGATGGGATTGGATGCTATTATCTTCATTTTTTTCACTTTTCTCTTTCAATTTCATCAAAAGGCTCTTCAGTGCCTCTTCACTTTCTGCTATAAGGGCGGTGCCATCTGCATATCTGAGGTTATTGATATTTCTCCTGGAAATCTTGATTCCAGCTTGTGCTTTATCCAGCCAGGCAGTTCTCATAATGTACTCTCTATATATGTTAACATACATGTTAAATAAGTGACAACATACAGCCTTGATGTACTCCTTTCCCAATTTGGAACCAGTCTATTGTTCCATGTCTGGTTCTAACTGTTGCTTCTTGACCTGCATACAGGAGGCAGGTAAGGTGGCCTGGTATTCCCATCTCTTTAAGAATTTTTCATAGTTTGTTGTGATCCACAGAGTCGAAAGCTTTGGCATAGTCAATAAGGTAGACGTAGATGTTTTTCTGGAACTCTCTTACCTTTTCTATAATCCAATATTTGGCAATTTGATCTCTGGTTCTTCTGTCTTTTCTAAAACCAGCTTGAACATCTGGAAGTTCGTGGTTCACTTACTGTTGAAGCTTGACTTGAAGAAGTTTGAGCATTACTTTGCTAGCGTGTGAGATGAGTGCAATTGTGTGGTAGTTTGAACATTTTTTGGCATTGCCTTTCTTTGGGATTGGAATGAATATGGACATTTTCCAGTCCTGTGGCCACTGCTGCATTTTTCAAATTTGCTGGCATATTGAGTGCAGCACTTTAACAACATCATCTTTCAGGACTTCCAGCATTCCATCTCTCAGCTAGAATTCCATGACCTCCACTAGCTTTGTTCCTAGTGATGCTTCCTAAGGCCCTCTTTACTTCAGATTCCAGGATGTCTGTCTCTAGGTGAGTGATCACACCATCATGGTTATCTGGGTCATTAAGATCTTTTTTTTATATAGTTCTGTGTATTCTTGCCACCTCTTCTTAATATCTTCTGCTTCTGTTAGGTCCATACAATCTCTGTCCTTTATTGTGCCCATCTTTGCATGAAATGTTCCCTTGATATCTCTAATTTTCTTGAAGAGATCTCTAGTCTTTTCCATTCTATTGTTTTCCTCTATTTCTTTGCATTGATCACTGAGGAAGGCTTTCTTATTTCTCCTTGCTCTTCTTTGTAACTCTACATTCAAATGGGTATATATTTCCTTTTCTCCTTTGCCTTTAGCTTCTTTTCTCAGCTATTTGTGAGGCTTTCTCAGACAACCATTTTGCTTTTCTTTTTTGGGGGATGGTGGTACAAAACCAAACCACTTCAGTATTCTTGCCTTGAGAACCCCATGAGCAGTATGAAAAGGCAAAAAGATATGACACTGAAAGATGAACTCCCTAGGCGGTAGGTGCCCAATATGCTACTGGAGAAGACTGGAGAAATAACTCCAGAAAGAATGACTCCAGATGGAGCCAAAGTGAAAACAGTGCCCAGTTGTGGACGTGACTGGTGATGGAAGTAATGTTCAGTGCTCTAAAGAACAATGTTGTGTAGGAACCTGGAATGTTAGGTCCATGAATCAAGGTAAATTAGAAGTGGTCAAACAGGAGATGGCAAGAGTGAACATTGACCTTTTAGGTACCAGTGAACTAAAATGGACTGGAATGGGAAAATTTAACTCAGATGACCATTATATATACTACTGTGGGCAAGAATCCCTTAGAAGAAATGGAGTAGCCCTCATAGTCAACAAAAGAGTCTGAAACGCAGTACTTAAGCTCCTTTCCAGGCAAACCATTCAATATCACAGTAATCCAAGTTTATGCCCCAACCACCAATGCTGAAGCTGAAGTTGAATGGTTCTATGATGATCTGCAAGACCTTCTAGAAGTAATACCAAAAAAAAAAAGATGGCCTTTCATCATAGGGAAATGGAATGCAAAAGTAGGAAGTCAAGAGATACCTGGAGTAGCAGGCATATTTGGCCTTGGAGTACAAAAAGAAGCAGGGTAAAGCCTAACAGAGTTTTGCCAAGAGAATGCACTGGTCATAGCAAACACCCTCTTGTAACAACACAAGAGACAACTCTACACATGGACAGCACCAGATGGTCAGTATCAAAATGAGATTGATTATATTCGTTGTGGCTGAAGATGGAGAAGCTCTATACAGTCAGCAAAATCAAAACCAGGAGCTGGCTGTGGCTCAGATCATGAACTCCTGAATTCTTTAAATTCAGACTTAAATTGAAGAATGTTGGGAAAAACACTAGACCATTCAGGTCTGACCTAAATTAAATTCCTTACAATAATACAGTGGAAGTGACAAATAGATTCAAGGGATTAGATCTGATAGAGTGCCTAAAGAATTACAGACAGAGGTTCATGACATTGTATAGGAGGCAGTGATCAAGATCATCCCCAAGAAAAAGAAATGCAAAAAGGCAAAATTGTTGTAAGTTGTTAGTCAACACTTTGATGAAATTATATATAATTTCTTAAACTTTCCCTTCCAGGGAGTAAATTCCAAAGTACTGTGGATAGAAGCAAAGACAGTGCTTTGAAGGATTTTCTTGGTTAATTTCTCTTCCTTATCTAAAAATTCCTGGACATGTTTAATAATGTCCTTGATCTGATTTAGTAAAGTGACTTTAATGGCAAGTAGGCTCACTTCTCTTCTAAACCCTGCTGGTTATTAGGAAACAATAGGGAAATAGTCTATGAATCACTGTAAAGTTCCACACCACGACAACGGAGAGAGAGGTAGTGTATCAGTCAATATTTAGCACAGGATTTGTTGCTGTGTTTATTCCTCTGAGTTCCATTGAGGCTCCTATAATGACTGTTATGACAAGCTAAATCTGTCTTCCATCCATTACCAAATAGAACTATTTCATTGTATACCGGGAAGAGGATAAACTTTTAAGGGGTGATGGAATAACCAAAGATGGATGGTTGGACTTAACTCTTACCATGACACATTTGCCTCCAAGTCAAATTCCAAAGGAACTTGACTGTAGACAGGATTCTGTTCAGTCATGTCAAGAATAGAAGAGACATTTACTGCCCCGTTGGCTTCTGGATTACTTCTAACTGATGTACACGGTTAACACACCTTCTGGTCCTAGGTGTGTATTCAGGGGTGTGTGCATGTGAGTGTGTATGAAAGGGTTGTCATAGTTTGGGTTTCCCCAGAAGCAGACCCTAAAGCACAGTCATGAGAACCAGCAGCTTTTTTGTAAAGTGACCCAGGAAGCACTGGAAGGGAGTGAGGGAAGGAAAGGGAGTGTCACTGAGCAGGTCATCCCTGTGGTCCCTAGAGCTCAAGGTTGATGGAAAAGTTAGGTAGTGTAGAGCCAGTGTAGAGCATGCAGCCCAGGGAAATCCTCACCAGGGCACTAGGAACATCCCTCTATATCCAGGTCATTTCAAGCCTGCATTTACCTGTCTTCTTGGGAGACATGTGTTTTTGAAAACCTGTGATTAGTTGATAAGTCAGAACAAACAAGATAGGTGTAATTACCTGGTTTTTCCTTGACTTTCTGACACCAGACATTAAGAGGGGTCTCTCTTTGACTCAAAACATAGAAACATGAGAGGTCTTACTAACGGCCACCCTCTGTCTTTACAATGTCTTCAATGTTTTCTTTTTGTCAATAGAGCTACAGTAGCCATTTTGATATTTCTGGGTTGATAGGCTTACAGTGACTCTTCTAGAGAAGACTCAGCTTTGAAAAGCTTTAGACATCTTTGTAGCTGTGCCCAACCAAAGAAGAGATATGGGAAAACAAGGCATTTCCATAATCTCTCAAATTCCATTTCTTTATCTTCCATCATTGATGAATGAATCCAGGGAGACAATCTAAGGAATCCCAAGCAGTAAGAGTAAGGACATTAAATCGACTGCAATACCTTTACTTTATGGCAATTTGAAGGACTTAATGTGATAAAATGAACCCTAGACTGGTGTTTCAGTTCAGTTCAGTTCAGTTGCTCAGTCATGTCTGACTCTTCGCGACCCCATGAATCACAGCATTCCAGGCCTCCCTGTCCATCACCAACTCCTGGAGTTCACTCAAACTCATGTCCATCGAGTCGGTGATGCCATCCAGCCATCTCATCCTCTGTCGTCCCCTTCTCCTTCTGCCCCCAATCCCTCCCAGCCTGAGGGTCTTTTCCAATGAGTCAACTCTTCGTATCAGGTGGCCAAAGTATTGGAGTTTCAGCCTCATTATCAGTCCTTTCAATGAACACTCAGGACTGATCTCCTTCAGGATATACTGGTTGGATCTCCTTGCAGTCCAAGGGACTCTCAAGAGTCTTCTCCAACACCACAGTTCAAAAGCATCAATTCTTTGGTGCTCAGCTTTCTTCACAGTCCAACTCTCACTTCCATACATGACCACTGGAAAAACCATAGCCTTGACTAGATGGACCTTTGTTGGCAAAGTAATATCTCGTCTAGAAAACTCATTTTTGAGGCTATGACTGGGTCATCCTGAAAAATAACCATGGCTGACTCTTCACCTATTTTGGTCTCAATTTTAGCATGTAAATGAGGAGAATCTTGAATTATATGATCTCTACTTTTGCCAAAAATTCAGCAAATTGATTTGTTTCTCTTTCTCTTACATTTTTTTTCAGAAGGAAAGATAACACTTTCATTTTTTTATACCTTTCCCCCCTATTACCTAAACAATTTCACAAACTTAAAGAACATTTGGAAAATATAGAAAAGGAGAAAAAGATCATGCTTATCTTCTCCATCCTATTTCAGTGTCTCTTTCATTTACTCTCATGAGAACTATTTTTATGTAGTCAAAATTATGATGTATATAGGCTTTTGTATTTTTATACAGCTTGGAGGAAATGAAAACACCAGAAAGGAAGGTGATAGCTCTTTCAAATACTTAAAATATTGCCACGTGGAAGAGATGACAGACTTGTTCTGTGCAAACTCAAAGTATCAATTAGAGGAGGGAACAACATCCATTTGGCTTATTACAGGGAAAAAGTTTCCTTTTCTTGCCCCTGCCAGATTAATGGTACTTGAAGGGCATGCAGGAGGGGAGAACCAGAGGTGTGAGTTGAAAGTGATGTCACTCCATTTGGGGGAAAGTACGATTCTAAGGTTTTATAATTTAAAGCCTCTTTCTGATACTTCACTTTGGCACTTTCCATCTTTGTATATAGTCTTCATTATAATTATTCCATCAACATAGCAGCCATTTGGTCATATCCGCATTTGTGGGTTGATGCTATTACTAGTGAATACCTCTTCCAAGGATGATGCAGATTATAAAAACCTTTAGATCTCCATAGCTGTGCCCAAGGCAGAGGAGACATGTAGGCAAACAGAATAGTTTCATTAACTCTCCAAATTCCATTTCTTTAGTTTCTATTCTCAGCTACCTTAAATTGTACCAACTTTGTCTTGTACATTTCTCCTAATTGGCTTATTTAACTCCCTTTACATATTTTTTTTTGAAAAATTATATTTCAGACTCCTAAGGTTCTGTTGGATTAATCACTGATGTTTAGGCTCATGTTTGCTATGAGAAATACAAGTGGCAAATGTAGCAAGGAATGGAATGTCATATCTATTAAACCTTGCTTGTAAAAACAATTGTGAATTCTTGAGATATGGGTATAAACTAGAACTCTAATTCTTACAAGCTTTTCTCCAACCTTTTTTTCCTCCACTTCTTTTTTTTTTTTTCACTTTGCTGCAGTTCTTAAAAATACTTTTTAGTGTGCGTGGGAGTTAAATTGGTCATCAACTGGAAGTTAACTCAGTTCTGCTTGAGGAACCATCCAGAAGGGGATATTTAGGTATTCAACATCCTTGTGAGATGAGAGAAACATATGCAGGAAGAATTAAATCCTGTAGGCATATCATTGCAGAAGACATTTAGCTAAAACATTTTTCTACCAAATTGCCTTCTGAAGGTTTTATTGAGATTTACAACTAAGAGACTTTAGAAAGAAGGTAGAGAAAGGTGGAAACTCAGGCATGATCTGGAACAGAAATGCTTCAGTAGGAGACCCATTTTTTACCAGATGTCTGGTGCTTTAATTTTCTCTCTATTGCAGCAATCATTACTTAGAAGTGTCCTACTTCTGCTGCTTTCAGCTGAAGTTTCATCTATTTGTTTTATTTCATATGCTCTTCTTTAAAAAGCTTTTTTGATGTAGATCTTTTTTTTTTTTAGTCTTTATTGAATTTGTTACAATATTACTTCTGTTTTATGTTTTGGTTTTTGGCTGTGAGGCATATGGGATCTTAATTCCCTGACCCAAGATCGAACCCACATTCCTGCATTGGAAGCACAGAGTCTTAACCTTTAGGCCACCAGGGAAGTCCCTCATATGCTGTTAAAATAAGACCTTTAACAATAGGAAACAAAGACGTGAACCCCACTCAGCTCAGGTCTCTGAAAGATTATAGGCTTTTACTAAAGTCATACAAACATTAATAATAGGAATGAGATTCCTTTCCAGGTCTTCTGTTGGTCATTTCTTTTGATTGTTTCTTGTGCATTAGTGTATGGATGATTACACATATAATTCATCTGTTTATTTTAAAATACATTTATTCTCAAATGTGTGGCAGTAGAAATTGAAATGAGGTTGACACAACCATGGTATGTGACCTATCTTGCCTCAGATAGAGATAGAATGGTACTGCAGAAAGAGTATAGGACTAAAGGCAGAAACTGGACTCAAACTTAGCTCGCTGCGACTTTGATTGAGATGGGTAAGCATACTCTTTCTGTATTTCTTCTGAAACATATTTCCTTAAATTCTATTTTGAAATAAATATGTTTAGTAAAAATAATTTCTTGGGGGATCTTCCCTTTGATGTTGAGAACCTACTTAGTCCATTGGAGCCTCAATCTGTACATATTTTTAATCCTTTCCAAGATGATCTTTATTTAGGTGGTACTATCTAGAAGTTCCCCATAGCTTTGAATGGACTAATATTAATAGTTGTCCTCTGGCTACAAAGTATGGTTTTTTTTTTTTTTTTGTAAGTGTGTTTTTCTAATATTCCATAAGAGTTGAAATGTGGAAAATATAATGTGTAAAATTACTGAATTTCTGTTAAGTACTAGATTTCAGTTACAATCTCTGTAAGTTGTCTCTAGGTTGGTGACTACATTCACATTAGCATTTTACTTGGCTACCCTGTAGTTTCAATGATGTCTAAATTCCCTAAGTTCATTAGCTCTGAAGAGAAACTGTGTTTAGTTTCCAAATTATGGACATTTTCCCTTTATCTTTCTGTTACTGTTTTTGTTTTGGTCAGAGAACACACTCTGCATCCTTTCAATTATTTTAAACTTGTTGAGGTTTGTTTTTATGGTCCAGTACATAGTTTGTATTGTTACATGCTCGGTGAAGGTCTGACAATAATATATATTCTGCTGTTGTAGGGTGATGTGATCTCTAGGTGCCAATTAGATCCTGTTGGTTTATTGAGCAGGGAAATCCACTGTGCCTAACCCACAATTGTGCTTATGGTATTTTCCCAAGATTTCTTTTTTTTTTTTAATCATTTCCTTTCTGTTTGTAGAACTTTTTAAACCATTATTTTAGGAAATATATCCCAGCAACAGGTCTCCTCATTTCCCTTCATCTGAGAAGATCTTGATGTTCCCTTCATTCCTGAAGGATATTTTCACTTGGTATAGATTATATGTGGGTTATTAGTTATTTTTTTTTCAACACTTGAAAACTGCTGCAACTGTTCCGTTTGGCCCCCATGGTTTCTGATGAGAAACTGTCGTTTAAGTTGTTTCCCCCCCATAGTTAAGATATGGGGTCTGAGGGATTGAAGATTTTTTTGGTTTTCAGTTTTCAGCTATTTAGTTGTGATAAGTCTCAGTGTAGATTCACTGAGTTTATTCTGTTTATATTAAATTCACTGTTTCTTGACTCAGTAGGTTTACATTTCTTGTCAAATCTGGAAAGTTTTCAGCCATTCTTTCTTTGAATATTTTTTCAATTTTGCCCTCTTTCTTTTCTCTTTCCAGAATTATAATGACACACATATTAGATATTCATTTTAGTGCCACAGGTCCAGAAGCTTTGTTCCTTTTTATTTTATTGTCTTTCTTAGTACAGTTTTAGATTTTCCTGGTCCTTAGTATGATGAATACTTTTTTGACTGAAACCTGCCTGTTTGTATTTGGCCCCAAGACTCTGCTCTTGTTCAAACCTCCTGTTTCAGTTGGTTTTTCTCTTACACAGTTCCAGCAGGGCAAGGGGTTAAGAGGATCACCTCTTTACTGTCAGAGACTGAATTCTCAGTTCTCCACTTGGCCTCTGTTGACTGCGGAGGTGGGGATACTCTGTTATTACTGGACTGATGTAGGAATTCTAACTCCCCTCAGGGAGTTTTTTTGCAGCAGGGGTTATCCTCTCATTTGCATGGAAAAAAGAATATGTAATAGTTTCTTCTAGAGTATTCTGGGCACTGTTTGCTTGACTAGAGGTGATTCTCTCACCTGACTGTCCAGGATACATGCAAAAGGCCCTGATGATTAGTAACAAATAATTCTTGTCAATATCTTGATATTTAAATAAAATGGTTTGTTGACTTATCTTAACACCAAAGAAAGAAGTATTTAGATGCTAAAGCCTCCATAGTCTCTGAAATTCTGGTAACACAGAAAACACTGACATTGTAATAATGCTGTGTGTATCTTACTTTGTCTAAGTAGAATGTTCCCAGTTTTTTTATTAAATACTTAAAGGGCTCTATATACACCAAATTAAATAAAATTACCTGTCTAGGGGATTTAAATTGGTAAACTTAAATCTGCACTTCAGTAACTGGCACTGGTTTAGTAAAGCCCAACATTAGGCAACTTTGCAAATCATGTTTCACAGGGAGAGAGGTGAAGGATCCTTATGAATTATATCCATGGTCAGAAACCACCTTTTGGCTTTCCTAGGCAAACTGAGTGAGCAAATCCTGTTTGTTACCTGTCAGTTACAGCTCTCTTCTTGAGTAACCTGGTGCACCACATCCTCTCTCATAGCCAGTGATGTTGTCGAAGCACTAGCCAGCTACCTTTCCATAAGTCTGTCACTGATTGCAGCAAGTGGGATCTTAGTTTTCTGTTAGGGATTGAACCAGAAACCCCTGTGCTCAACCACTGGACCACCAGAGAAGTCTCTGAAATTAAAAGATGCTTGATCCTTGGAAGGAAAGCTGTGATAAACCTGGACAGCATATTAAAAAGCAGAGACACCACTTTGCTGACAAATTTCTGCATAGTCAAAGCTATGGTTTTTCCAGTAGTCATGTACGAATGTGAGAATTGGATCATAAAGAAGACTGATCACCCAAGAATTGATGCTTTTGAACTGTGGTATTGTAGAAGACTCTTGAGAGACCCTTGGACTGCAAGGAGATCCAACCAGTCCATCCTAAAGGAGATCAGTCCTCAGTGTTCATTGGAAGGACTGATGCTGATGCTGAAGCTCCAATACTTTGACCACCTGATGAGAAGAGCTGACTCATTGGAAAAGACCCTGATGCCGGGAAAGATTGAAAGTCAACAAAAGGAGAAGAGGGCAACAGAGGATGAAGTGGTTAGAAAGCATCATTGACTTAATGGACTTGAATTTGAGTAAACTCCGTGAGATAGTGGAGGACAGAGGGATCCTGGCATGCTGCAGTCCTTGGGGTCACAAAGAGTCAGACATGACTTGAATAACAACAAATTACTGATCACAGAGGAGAGCTTGATAGGGAGTAGGATACAGTTGTGTGATGTAGAGATTAAGAGGCAGAATCTGCCTCAGATCAGGCATGAAATCCTGGAGAAATTGCCTTATGTCTCTGAGATTCAGTTTTTTCATTTATAAAATGTGGCTATTAATAGCACCCAGCTTAGAGAATTTTTTCCTAGATAATGAATTATTTCATGTAAAATCCTTATCACTGTGCCTGTTAGTATTTCTAGCACTGGAAAAAGTACTAAGATTATAAATCTGATTGCTGATGGCTCATGAGTATCTTTATATTCAGAGAGTTGCCAATTTCTGGTAACATTTGTCCATTTAGCCGTGAGAGAACTCTGGAAATGCATGTGCCTCCCCTGCTATGCCCCTTACCCGATACCCTACCTGTTGTTTACCTGGTTGAACATATTTTATAATAAGCACAATATCTGAGGCTGAAGAGCAAAGTGGTAGTGATGTGGGGCAGAGAAAAGGAGGGAAAAGAATTAGGACTGACATTTTATGTCTCTTAAAAAATCTGACCTTTTGGAAATATCACTGTGTACATTTAAAATATTAATAAAGGCTCTTGCTGTTAGTAGGCAAAGGGGGTTGTTGTCATGTGTGACCTTTTATTGAAGTAAAAGAAAATTGACAGTTTTATTAGCAGTAGAATATCACATGAGAAAATGCAAAGGCGAAAGAAAAGCTGCCACAGTCGTAATTAGTTACACACGCTGACTCTCGTTAGGCAGCTGTGACTTTATACAAGAGAAGCCTAAATGTGGCTTTTGAGCCTCCTCCATTGAAGCCAGGATAAATTATGGCTAGAGTGCAAAGAATTATTCCTATTCTATTCTTTCCAGAGGACATATAACAGGTTTTTTATATTTCTTTTCTTGGAAAAACATTCAGCCAAGGTATTCTTTTCAAGACTGAACCTATAAACAGAACAGGAACAGCCCCACCGACATAGGAAACAACTTATGGTTATCAAAAGGGAATTAAGGGATAAATTAGGAGTTTGGGATTACTATAGACACAGTACTAAACATAAAATAGATAACCAACAAGGACTTGCTATATAGCACAGGAAACTATAGTCAATAATCTTTAATAACCTAAATGGGAAAAGAATGTGAAAAATAATTGACATATGTATATGTATATCTGAATCACTTTTGGTACACCTGAAACTAACACAATATTGTAAATCAACCATGCTTCAATTTTTTAAAAAGGAAAATATTAAAAAATTTTAAAAAACAACATCTGTCCAAGTCAGGGAATATGGTCTTAAAATCCAAAGCAATCTCTGTTTCAAATAAACTTAAATTTTCTTGGCAAAAATAGAAAAATCATGTAGAAAACTTCTGATCCCCTATGCCCTGCTACCCACTTGTGAATTTAATCAACAGATATTTAAAAACTACTCACAACGTGTTGGCATTTTTCTAGGCTTGGAGGAATCAGTGACAAGTAAAAGAGAGAAGGTCTTCACCCTTGGGGAGTTTATATTCCAATGGGGAAGATAGAAAATCAGCAAGCACATAAAACTATGGAACTGATGTGTTGAAATAATAAGCTCTGGGAAACAGTCATAACACCATTTTGACAATTCTGTGTGAAATTTCCTGGATGAAATGTTGGTCCAATCCCAGAACTTCTTCAACTCATATCATCATTCCAATAACAAAAAATTTCTCCAATTATATGTAGGCACAAAACCATTTCATTTAAGTAGCTTCTTACTTTCATTTATAGCTAAAGATTTTCATTTTACTAACAAGGGTGGCCACAATCTATTTTTCTCCATGAGATTTTCCCACAAAGTGTTTCACACCATGAAGGGGACACAGTCTCCAAAGGTCTCCATCAGACTGGGGACAAACCCTGGGAGAGGAAGCAAACCAACAACAAACCACCACCAACATTCCCAAATTCTCCTCCTCTGAGATGTTCTAACCTCTTCATACACTTGAGGTGAGTATGGGCTCAGGCCATAAACTTCCACCAGTCTCCTCTGTCCGTGGGATACTCCAGGCAAGAAACTGGAATGGATTGCATTTCCTTTTCCAGGGGATCTTCCCAACCCAGGGATCAAACCTACTGGAAACCCAAACTGCTTCTTGTTGTAGCCTAACCTCTCATTTCTGGGCTTCCTAGGTGGCACTGTGCTGTGCTTAGTTGCTCAGTCATGTCCCACACTTTGTGACCCCATGGACTGTAGCCTGCCAGGCTCTTCTGTCCATGGTGATTCTCCAGGCAAGTATACTGGAGTGAGTTGCCATGCTCTCCTTCAGGGGATCTTCACAACCCAGGGATCCAACTCAGGTCTCCCGCATTGCAGGCAGATTTTCTACTGCCTGAGCCATCAGGGAAGCCCAAGAATACTAGAGTGGGTGGCCTATCCCTTCTCCAGGGGATCTTCCCACCAAGGAATCAAGCTGGGGTCTCCTGCATTGCAGGCAGATTCTTTACCAACTGAGCTACCTGCCAGTGCAGGAAGTGGAATAGGCTCAGGTTCAGTCTCTGGTTCGGGAAGATACACTGGAGTAGGTATGGTAACCCTCTCCAATATTCTTGCCTGGAGAATCCCATGGACAGAGGAGCCTGGTGGGCTACAGTCCATAGGGTCACAAAGAGTCAGACATGACGGAAATGAGAGCATGCAGGCAACTTCTTTCTAAAGGTGCAAGTACCTGCACTTACTGTGTTCTCCCCTACTTTTTAGGACCTTAGCCAAATTAGAGACAGAAACAGCCCCGATTAAATAAACATCTATTTATCTATCATTTATCATTTTCCAGGTTGTAATACAGTAATAATTTAAAATAGCAAAGTAAAGTATAGCATAGTATATTATTGGTGTGGTAGGAAAGTCTTTTAAGGAGGCAATCCTGCTCCATTGAAGGGATATTGCAAAAAGGTGAAATAGTGGCTCAAGGTGACCTTGGACTTATTTACCAAATAAAGTTAAAGCAACTTGATGGGAAGGATTATGACTTTTGTTCCTGCCGCACTGTTTGTTTTTCTTTATCTAGCTCTGCTCAATATAAAATGGTGGGACTTTCCTGGTAGTCCAGTGGTTAAGACTTCACCTTCCAACTCATGGAATGTGGGTTTGATCCCTGCTCATGGAGCAAAGATTCCACATGACTCTCAGCCAAAAAACCAAAACATAAAACAGAAGCAATATTGTAACAAATTTTAAAAAGACTTAAAAAAAATGGTCCACATCAAAGCAATCTTTTAAAACAATAGGAAATGTTAAACAAGTTTTGGTTTATTGACTAAATGATTAGGGAGACAAAAGCTGAGAGGTTGCTTGTTGATAATCTCAGCCATGAGGATTCACTCCCATTAAATATGCCAGTAGTGTTGGTCAGGTTTGTGGGTCCAGTTTTGGGGTCTGCCAGCCACTAAGAATTATTCCTTGGGCTCACATTTCCCCTCCTTTCACACCCTGTCTTTCTTTGTCCAGGAAAAAAAAAACAAAACATTTTTTAAAAAGTAGTGACTTATATTTTAGAGACTGCTAACTTCAAAGAGAATCTCAGGCTAAAATTTGAACCTGTCTTTTGACGTGATATGTGATTCTTCTTTTACTGATGTATTTATGGATGCAGAAAGGAAGCTTGGACATTTACAGAGAGCTTTGGGAATATTTGAAGTAGCGCCCATCAAGTGGAGTTAAGAGTCTAAGTGATTTCATAGCAGAAAAAAATAGCTGTCATAGAACTCAGAGTCAAATGGGAGGTGTAAGTGTGAACTACATGAAATCCACTTACTGGAAAATAAATATATGTCCTTATGAAGGACCCTGCGGCACCCAAGGGCTGTTTTTACAATGCTCTCTTGGTTGTCTCTCTAACACTCCTAAATGTCAGACTTACTCCATGTCTAAGGAATTTCTGTCCTCTGATAAGCTGCTGAGTGGAAGTCAGGGATGATGTAAGTTGTTTATATAATTTAAAGATTAAGATCCTATGATTAAAATAGTTGGGATGGCCTTTAGTTTTAAGAATTTTAACCAAAACTTTATGGAATAAAGTGCTTATGCTTCTAGACAATGAACCACCTCATAGCATACAACAGTTACCCACTGATTATTGTCGGTGTTTGTGTTATGTTTTCATTCAGCTTACAGATATTCGTGATGCATTACGGGCCAAGCATTGTGCTAGACACAGAGCTTGCAGACAGGACCATGGCATACATTTTGCCCTCAAAGGCAAGTGAGTGTCACACTTTATTGATGATTTAATATTTGGGATACATAGCATTAAACATATATTCTTAAAGCTAATTTCATGTATTTCTTTTTACCTTTAAAATGTGACCACAGGCATGCCTTGGAGATATTGTGGGATCACTTCCTAACCATCTCGATGAAGTGAATATCACAATAGAGTGAATCACATGAATTTTTTTGGTTTCTTAGTGCATATAAGACTTAGACTATATTGTAGTTTATTAGTGTGCATTATGTCTAAAAGGCAATGGATATGCCTTAATTTAAAAATATTGCTAAAAATGCTAACCATCTTCTGAGACTTCAGCAAGTCATAGTAATAACATCAAACACTGATCACAGATTCCCATAACAAATATAATAATAATGGAAATATTTGAAATATTGTGAGCATTACTAAAATGTGACATGGAGACATAAAGTGAGAAAAATGCTGTTGGAAAAATGGTGCTGATAGACTTGCTTAATGCAGGGTTGTCACAAACTTTTAATTTGTAAAAAAAAAAAAGTAATTAGTATCTGTAAACTGTGATAAAGCAAAGGACTATACAGTGAAGTTCACCTGTACTACAATACTCAGAGTTACACAAGTGCCTGACATTATTCTGCTGTTGGACAACACTGGTCTAGAGGGATCTCCCTGCACATGTCCACTAGCCTTCATGTCAGCCCCCCACTGGTGAAAGTCCAGAAGTGGGCTTCACTGCCAGTGCTATTTACTGGCAGCCCAGGTCCATCGCCAGGATCTCTGATGAGGAGCATGCCTTCCTGTCTGGACTGATAAGACCCTCATGTCCTTATCTAAGCTTGCATCCCAAGTGCAGTACTATTAATAAATTTTTGAGTTTTTCCGTTTTTCTTACACAAGTAGGTGCGGAACTTCAGGGATGGTGTCCCATAATGCCACATGAAAGTGACGGTGTTAATCAACTCAGTCGTGCCCAACTCTTTGCAACCTTATAGACTGTAGCCTGCCAGGCTCCTCTGTCCATGGACTTCTCCAGGCAAGAATACTGGAGTGGGTAGCCTTTCCCTTCTCCAGGAACTGAACCCAGGTCTCCTGCATTGCAGGCAGATCCTTCACCCTCTGAGTCACCAGGGAAGTCCACAGGACAGCCGATAGGTCTTTTATTAAATCCTTAGAGTTGTGAAACTTCCCCATCCAGGTCAAGTATCACAAACATTCTCCAAGTACCTCAGCTATCAACTACCACAGGAAAATTTTAGATGGTAATCACCAACAATTGACCATTACATTTTGTTTTGGTTTAAAAAATTGGAGAAAACCAAGAACATGGAAGAGATCAGGTGTGACTACAGTAGAGACAGGACTGGGTAAGTAAGTGGAAAATCTCTTCAAGTAGAAACAATGGTGAGTAGGTAACTTGTATTAATTGATAGCAAATAGAGATGACAACCTTGTTGTTATCCTTGGGAATTTCCTGGGTGAATTTTTTACTTACTCTTGTAGGTTTGAAACACTTCAAAGTTGGAAAATGATTTTATGGGAGATTTCTTGCAAAAATGACTACTGTTGTTCCCATTCCTGTGTCCACGTCCCTTTGCCATGTGGCTTTAAAAGTTTTTTTTCCAGGAGAGGTGGAACGTATTTCTCCATCCTTTTTTTTTTAAAAAAAAACCTCTTTATTTTGTATTGGAGTGTGATTGATTATATATAATCCTCTGTCCAAAGAAATTCTCCCACTGTTAGGAATGTTCTAGAACCCACAACAGATTTCCCAACCTCGGGATCTGGCAAATGGACTGAGAAACCCCAGGGAATTTGACTTTGGAGGCCAGTGGGATTTGATTACAGAACTTCCACAAGACTGGGGAAACAGACTCTTGGAGGGCACAAATAAAACCTTGTGTGCACCGTGAGCCAGGGGAAAGGAGCAGTGTCCCCACCAGGGACTGAGCCAGACTTGCCTGTGAGTTGTGCAGGGTCTCTGGCAGAAGTGTGGGTTGAGTGGCTTACTGTGGTGTCATTACCCCTACCATAGTTTGGCCTCAGGCCAAAAAACAGGGAGGGAACACAGCCCTGTCCATCAACAGAAAATTGGATTAATGATTTACTGGGCATGGCCCTGCCCTTCAGAACAAGACCCAGTTTTTGCCACAGTCAGTCTCTCCCATCAGGAAGCTTCCACAAGTCTCTTCCTTATCCAGCAGAGGGCAGACAGAATGAAAGCCACGATCACAGAAAACTAACCAAACTGATCACATGGATCACAGCCTTGTCTAAATCTAAGAAACTATGAGCCATGACATGTAGGGCCACCCAAGACAGACGGGTCACGGTGGAGAGTTCTAAAAAAACGTGGTCCACTGGAGAAGGGAATGGCAAACCACTTCAGTATTCTTGCCTTGAGAATCCCATGAACAATATAAAAAGGCAAAAAGATATGACACTGAAACATGAACTCCTTAGGTCAGTAGGTGCCCAATATGCTACTGGAGAAGAATGGAGAAATAACTCCAGAAAGAATGAAGAGACAAAGCCAAAGCAAAAACAACACCCAGGTGTGGATGTGACTGGTGTTGGAAGTAAAGTCCAGTGCTGTAAAGAGCAATATTGCATAGGAACCTGGAATGTTAGGCCCATGAATCAGGGTGAATTGGAAGTGGTCAAATGAGAGATGGCAAGAGTGAACATTGATATTTTAAGAATTAGTGAACTAAAATGGACTGGAATGGGTGAATTTAACTCAGAAGACCATTATATCTACTACTGTGGGCAAGAATCCTTTAGAAGAAATGAAGTAGTCTTCATAGTCAACAAAAGAGTCTGAAATGCAGTATTTGGGAGCAGTCTCAAAAATGACAGAATTTTTGCTCATTTCCAAGGTAAACCATTCAATATTACAGTAATCCAAGTTTATGCCCCAAACAATAATGCCAAAAAGGCTGAAGTTGATGGTTCTATTAACACCTAAAAGACCTTCTAGAACTAATACCAAAAAAAAAAAAAAAGATATCCTTTTCATCACAGGCGACTGGAATGCAAAAGTAGAAAGTCAAGAGATACCCAGAGTAACAGGCAAGTTTGGCCTTGGAGTACAAGATGAAGCAGGGCAAAGCCTAACAGAGTTTTACCAAGAGAATGGACTGGTCACAGCAAACAATCTAAGAACACAAGAGATAACTCTACACGTGGACATCACCAGACGGTCAGAACTCAAATCAGATTGATTATATTATTTTCAGCTGAAGATGAAGAAGCTCTATACAGTCAGCAAAAAGAAGACTGGGAGCTGACTGTGGCTCAGACCATGAACTCCTTATTGCCAAACTCAGACTTAACTTGAAGAAAGTAGGGAAAACTATTAGACCATTCAGGTATGACGTAAGTCAAATCCCCTGCAATTATACAGTGGAAGAGTTAGGCTACCCACTCCAATATTCTTGGGCTTCCCTGGTGCTTCAGATGGCAAATAATCCACCTGCAATTTGGGAGGCTGGGTTCGATCACTGGATTGGGAAGATCCCCTGGAGGAAGGCATGGCAATCCATTCCCATATTCTTGCCTGGAGAATTCCCATCGACAGAGGAGCCTCTTTGATTTTGTAAAGAGTCAGACATGGCTGAGCGACTAAGCCCAGCACAGCATAGTTGATGAACCATGTTGTGATAGTTTCAGGTGTATTGCAAAGTGATTCAGTTACACCTATACATGTCTCTATTCTTTTTCTAATTCTTTTCCCACTTAGGTTGTTATATAATGTTGAGCAAAGTTCCCTGAGCTATACAGTAGGTCTTTGTTGGTTATCTATTTTAAATATAACAGTATGTACATACATGTTGATCCCAAACTCCCTAACTATCCCTTCTCCTGACCTTTCCATCCTGGTAACTGTATATTCCTTCTCTGAGATTGTGAGTCTGTTTCTCTTTTGTAAGTAAGTTCATTTGTATCTTTTAGGTTATCTTTTAATATTTTGCTTATAAGAGATACATCATACTGATATGTCTCTTTGTCTAAATACCTTACTTCACTTAGTATGACAGTCTGTTTCTCCATCCTTTGACTTTGGTCTGACCTGTGACTTGCTTGGGCAGCAAAAACGACACTATGCCAGTCTTGACTCTGGATATTAAGAGGTATTTCATAATTCTGTCTTTCTTGTGGAACCATGAAACTACCATGAAAACAAACCCAGGCTACCCTGATAAAAGATATTTTTAAAATGTGGAACAGAAATGAAATGTCCCACTCAAAATCATCCTAGATTAGACAGCTACAGATATCTGGTAGCTGACCCCAGACATGTGAGCTAGCCCACTGAGATCAAGACAGCCAATCAGTTCAGCCTAGCCCCAATTACTGACCTGCAGAACCATGGGGATTTTTACATTAAATTTATTTTTACTAAAATAACATAGTTGAGGAGCCATCTGATAATTGTAATTTGTCAGTTTTAGTAAAGACAAAATTAAAACCTGAATCAAGAAAACTTGTGTTCCTGGCTTCCTTGTATATGCATGATGTAATGTAGAGACAAGGCTGGCCTGTGGCCCTGGCCCATAGGGACAGCTCCTGGAAGATTTTAAGCCAGTAAGTTTTAGTTTGTCATGCACCAAAAGCTAATCAACGAGTCTTCTAATTCTTTTATTTCCTTCTCCCACAATAGAATGTAAGTTTCTGAGGTTGATGACTACCAATTAGTTCCACTGCAATATTTAAGTGACAAACCTATCTGAATATTGAAACCATACTTCTTATCCAGAAGATGTATAAATTTAGATGAAACTGCAAATTTGGAAGACCATTAAGTTAAGAGGCTATAAATTGTCTGGTTCTACATGTTTTTAATACCCTCAGAGGATTTTCAAGATTCTGAAACTATTGGGTCACCAGACAAGTTCTCTGAAAAAACCGGTTATAATTTTAAAAATTACATCTTCAGTGATTTGGATCATTTGGAATATTTTCTACTGTTTTATTATGCCTTCTGAAGATTTGAATTTAGTCATTGAAATCCATCCCCTGGCAAATTTGCCGATGTTGTTTCCGTTTGAGTGGGATAATACCATAATCAGAGTACTCTTTGAAGTCACGTTTTTCTTCAGGGAAATTGCACCAGCTTTAATGTATTTAAGCTTAAATGTGAATGTGATGTGCCATGTGACACTTGGCTATGCTAGCAACTGGAAGAAATAAACACTCTACTTCAAATATGCACATAAGAAAGAGGTACTTAGAGAAACATTTCCTTTAAAAAAATCTGATTCAATGAATGGAGTTTACACATCATGCAAACTGGCTCTTGCCTGGACTATTTTTTTCTCCTATGTGTGTATGCTCAGTCTCTCAGTCGTATCCAACTCTTTGAGGCCCCATGGACTGTAGCCTGCTAGGCTCCTCTACCCATGGAATTTTCCAGGCAAGAATACTGGAGTGGATTGCCACTTCCTCCTCCAGGGGATTTTCCTGACCCAGGGATCGAAACTGCACCTCTCACATCTCCTGCACTGGTGAACAAAAGCAAAAGTGGGGTAGGAGTTTTGGGGGAGAGTTCCCTTGAGGTGGAGACTGGGGGAGGGCTTCCAGTGGATCTTTGAAAGTTTGCAGAGGATGAGCAGAAAGCAGGGAGGGAGATGGTGGAGAGTTGAGCCCACTGCTGTAGAATCCCCATCCTTCAGTAACACTACAAAGCCCCATAGGACAGGCAGATTTGATTCTGTTTCTTCAGGAGGCTAGTGAGGGTGTTGTTTTATGCCAGTGACTCTAAATGACTCATGGGTGTGGAGAGACAAAAGGAGATGCTGGGATGGTAACATTGAGGAGTTAATGAATTTGTTGGGAGATATTAAAACAACCCACAATATAAAATTAAATATTCCAATTAAGAAATGTAAATTTCAGATAGGCAGGAGGGTGTGAAGTTATTTACAAGTCATTATGTTGTAGGGGGTTTCTCATAATATGGGTCATGAGGAGCAATGCACATCTACATCATTAAGTCATTCCTCTTGAGTCGAATTCTATGCACCAAATCCTGACCACAAAAGTACAGCTCATTGTACAGCAAGTGAACATTGATCACAGAGGGTATGGTGGTCCTTACAAGGGCAGAGATGCAGAAACAGGCTTAGATTGACATCAGAACCTCTCGTGAAGCTCTTTCAAGACTAAATGTTTCAGAGAGACTCAGGTTCATGAAACAGACAAGAGAATGATGTGCAATGACCAAAGTGACTTTCTCATGATCAGGCTGCAAGTTGGTGATAGTGATATTTAGATAATCCTTTTGCTTTTCCTTGCAGACCATTCTAGAGGGGAAAGGAGCTCCAGCTCCGCAGTGGGTTCTGATTTGTTGAGAGAGGATTCCCTACACTAGACCCGACTGTGTTGATTCCATGGCTGGCTGTCAGCATTGCTAGAATCCTGCTTGGGGATACTCATCTTCTGAAACTGGAGGTTTTTGTCAGGAGCATAGTGCCATGAAGTAGGATATTTTACAAGTGATGTTAGAACAGCATTGATCAAACTGAGGTTTATGAATTCTCTAGAAGAATTTTTTTTTTAGGATTTTCATTGGATGAACGGATGAAAGAGCCGTGCTTTAAGGCCTATTTCGGGTTCCCCGGATGATTCTTATAAGACTTGTCCTGCCATTTTAGGACCTACTTTTTTGTTATGGAGCTGCATAAAAGCTCTACAATGTCATTACCTGAGACAAATGAAGGTTTTGTGGGTGTTTAATAATGGAAAAGTGGTGGCCATCATGCATCACATAGTATGAAAGACAAATCAAATTCTGAAGCAGCACTAGAGTTGAGGAATATTGTTTCTCTTTTAAAAGATAGCTATGCATTATTTATATTTGGAAATACTGAGTTAGAATATGCTACGGAAATGCTGAGAGAGTGGCAGTCCTCTGGGGAGAAGGTGCTAGAAAGGTTATGTGATCTCATCTGTAAAACTCCATGCTGGTTGCTCTGCCCAACACAGAAACTCCTAGCCCCATGGGCTGTTTAAACACACATGCAAACAAATGAAACTTTTTAAAAGTATAACTTCGGCTCCTCAACTCCATATTTCAAATGTTTCAATTGTCATAGTTCATTAACTTTGCAAACCCAAGCATTATGTATTAATTTGCTCAATTCATAGTTACTGAATGTTTATGTATGCAAGGTATGTCCTGACAATTATGGTAAGAACCAGTCAAGGGAGTGGGAAACCATGAACCCAAATAAAATCAAATATTCCTGAGTCTCAAATTTGTGTCAGTAACTTCAACATCTGTTCCTATTTAGCCTTTTATCAGTTATATTAAAAAAGTAACCAAACTGATGATTCTGAATTTTATTACTGCTCAGTATAATATCTCTCTTTTGACACGATGAAACATGAAATGGACAAATTGTGGATAAGTGAAAAGAGAAGTAAGAAAAGGGCAGGGTCCACCTACTAGTTAGTCGGTACTTGAAAAAGTGTGAGCTGAAAATATGCCCCTTGTCCTGCTGTCTATCTTACACTCTGCTGCTGCTGCTGCTGCTAAATCACTTCAGTCGACCGACTGAAGTGCGACCCCATAGATGGCAGCCCACCAGGCTTCCCCATCCCTGGGATTCTCCAGGCAAGAACACGGGAGTGGGTTGCCATTTCCTTCTCCAATGCATGAAAGTGAAAAGTGAAAGTGAAGGCACTCAGTTGTGTCTGACTCTTAGCGACCCCATGGACTGCACCCTACCAGGCTCCTCCATCCATGGGATTTTCCAGGCAAGAGTACTGGAGTGGGGTGCCATTGTCTTCTTCTATCTTACACTCAAGTGGCAGCTAAAAATGTAGAATATTGTTATTGCTTCAAGTTGGGGCTGGATACCTTTTGAATGTCTATTGATACCAAGCAGTTATCAACAAACATAATGTATCACCCACCGTGACTATTTTTCTAAGAAAAACTAAGCATGAAAACGTTTCTATTCATTGTGATGACAAGAGAGAAAATGTTTCTTTACTTAGAGTATGCAATTTAGAGTTATGAACTGAAGTCTTATCTGGAAACCATGTTCATTTTCTTTTTGAGGAAATAAATCCTCATGCTCTAAAGCTTTTCTTTACAGAGAACATGGACTTCTATGGTATTTAGCAATCATGGAAAAGAATTGCTTTCATTTTCTGTCCAATTCTCTTTACCGTTGAATCCATTGACACTGTTGGATCTCACATAGAGTACTTTACCTAAAATGGCATCGGAATTGGGAGTGTTATCCTGGTGAGGGATAGAATGACTGACTACTGTTCTCTACTCCATGAGAACAGAATACCCCTCTTTGTGTAGTTGTTTAATTTGGCAAAAGTCTTTTGAGTTTCTTGCCTTGATGGAACCTATCATCTCTCTGTACTGTTTTGAGGTGTGGTCACCATAGCAAGAGGCATAATTCATCCCTGTATGTTTCACCACTTGGCTAGTCCTTTCGTGTGAGTTTTGATGGAAAGGGATTTGAATGAAAAAACCAATATAAGACTAGCGCTGCTTACAGCCAGGAATGTATACTCAAGAGACAGAGAAAATGAAAGGGGAGTACTTCAATATGTAGTGTGGATTATATACTGATTACTAGCAAATAAAAATGTGCAGAGGAGGGACAAGGCTTTATCAGAGATTACACCCCTCTCTTTATTGGCTGTGTTCTAGACAGAGTTGATAACTCACTTTGGGACACAGAGTCTAATTCTTTACATCACACGTGGCAGGAGGAGGAAATATATATGTGTATGTGAGTGTGTGTAATCCGTCTTTGTGGGTCAAAGGAGAAGTGTTTTTAGGGATGAGACTGTAGAGACCTAAAAGGACGGCTATGGCAGAGGAATTTAAATATTTAGAAGGTAGAGGGTCAGTGGGCAAAGTGAAGGATCCTGGATGATGGGCAACAAGCTGGAACCTGATGGCAGCCCCCAACCAAGAGGTCTCATCCCAGAACTCAGCTCCAAGCATGGCTTAACAGGCAGTACGATGGGTGATCAGCCTGCTACTGCCTCCCCCAATCTACCTCTTTCCTGGCCACGTCATTTGAGTGTCCTCCAGGCACTGCATTCTATGCCTCAAGGCAGTAGAAATCTCTATAAGATGCATTAACATTTAATAACATGATTGATCCATTGATGTTGATCTCAATAGCTAGCTAGTGGTTGGTGATACCAGCTGCCAATACTCTGGTGATAGACTGAGGGGTGCTGATAAACAGAAGGGCATGGTATAGCTTTAAGTATAGCATACTTAAAGCTATAGTAAATTTATATCTAATGCACACACATATATATAGTAACTTTATATAACTCAGACATAGAACTACAGTAAGGAAGAGGGTGGACTATTGGTGAAAAATAGGCAGACATATCAATGAAACAAGAGAGAGAATCCATAAATAGACCCACACAAATATAGTGAATTGATCTTTGAAAAAGGAGCAAGGGTAATTCAAAGGGGGAAATAATAGGCTTTTCCAACAAATGGTGCTGGAACAACTGGACATCCACAAGCCAAAGGAAATAAAGAAAAGAAAAGGAATAGAAACACAGATCTTACACAAAGTTTAACTCAAAAGGGATCATAGACCAAAACTATAAAAGTCCTAAAAACTAGCATAGGAAACCTAGGTGACCTTAGGTTTGGCAATGCCTTTTTTAGATACAGTTACAAAAGCACCATCTATTAGAAAAGAAATTGACAAGTTGGATTTAATTAAAATTAAAAATTTTGCTCTATGATGGACACTGTTCAGAGAATGAAACAACAAATCACAGACTGAGACATGTATATAATTCTGAGACTTGTAAATATTGCAAAACCATACCTGAAAAAAAGACTTGTACCTAAAATATACAAAGCACTCTTAAAACTCAACAATAAGAAAACACACAGTTCTGTTCAGTCCAGTCGCTCAGTCATGTCTGACTCTTTGTGACCCCATGAATCATAGCATGCCAGGCCTCCCTGTCCATCACCAACTCCCGGAGTTTACCCAAACTCATGTCCATTGAGTCAGTGATGCCATCCAGCCATCTCATCCTCTGTCGTCACCTTCTCCTCCTGCCCCCAATCCCTCCCAGCATCAGAGTCTTTTCCAATGAGTCAACTCTTCGCATGAGGTGGCCAAAGTACTGGAGTTTCAGCTTCAGCATCAGTTCTTCCAATGAACACCAAGGACTTATCTCCCTTAGAATGGACTGGTTGTACATTGGCAGTCCAAGGGACTCTCAAGAGTCTTCTCCAACACCACAGTTCAAAAGCGTCAATTCTTCTGCACTCAGATTTCTTCACAGTCCAACTCTCACATCCATATATGACCACTGGAAAAACCATAACCTTGACTAGATGGACCTTTGTTGGCAAAGTAATGTCTCTGCTTTTGAATATGCTATCTAGGTTGGTCATAACTTTCCTTCCAAGGAGTAAGCGTCTTTTAATTTCATGGCTGCAATCACCATCTGCAGTGATTTTGGAGGGGCCCCCCCCCAAAAAAAAAGTCTGTCACTGTTTCCACTGTTTCCCAATCTATTTGCCATGAATTGATGGGACCAGATGCCGTGATCTTAGTTTTCTGAATGTTGAGCTTTAAGCCAACTTTTTTACTCTCCTCTTTCACTTTCATCAAGAGGCTTTTTAGTTCCTCTTCACTTTCTGCCATAAGGGTGGTGTCATCTGCATATCTGAGGTAATTGATATTTC
>NW_011494768.1:3521741-3523143 GCF_000754665.1 Bison bison bison
TAGGTTTCTCAAGAGGAAGGTCAGGTGGTCTGGTATTCCCATCTCTTTCAGAATTTTCCGCAGTTTATTATGATCCACACAGGCAAAGGCTTTGGCATAGTCAACACCCAATGTAAATGGGCAAAAGGTCTGAACAGATACCTCATCAAAGATAAACAAATGGAAAATAAACATATGAAAATATGCTCAATATGGTATGTCATTAAAAAATTACAAATTAAAACACAATGATATATCACTACACATCTGTCATTATGGCTAAAAGCCAAAGCATGGACAACATCAAGTGTTGGCAAGAATGTGGAACAACAGGAACTCTCAATCATTGCTAGTGGGAATGCAAAATAGTATAGCCACTTCAGAAGATCATCTAGCAATTTCTTACAAAATTAAATATACTCTTACCATTTGATCAAGCCATAACATGCCTAGGTAATTGCTGAAATGAATTGAAAATTTATGCCCCCATAAAAAGCTGCACATGGATGTTTACAGCAGCTTTATTCATAATTGCCAAGACAGATACATCAAGATGTCTTTCAGTAGGTGGATGGAAGAAAAACACTGTGGTGTATACATACAATGGGATATTATTCATTTACAGAAAGAAATGAGCTATCAAGGTGTGAATAGAAGTGGGGGAACCTTAAATACAAGTTGCTAAGTGAAAGAAGCCAATCTGAAAAGGCCACAAACCATACAATTCCAGCTATATGACATTCTGGGAAAAAAAAAGGCACAACTTGCGAGAAAGAAAAAAAAAAAAACATCAGTGCTTACCAGGGGTGTGGAAGAGGGATGAATAAATAGCCTGAGCACACTGTTGGTGGGAATGTGAATAGATACAGCCACTATGGAAGACAATATGGAGATTCCTTTAAAAACTAGGAATCAAACCACCATATGACCCAGCAATCACACTCCTAGGAATATACCCTGAGAAAACCAAAATTGAAAAAGAAACATGTATTCCATTGGTCATTGCAGCACTATTTACAATAGCTAGAACATGGAAGCAACCTAGATGTCCAGTGATGGGTGAGTGGATAAAGAAGTTGTGATACCTGTACACAATGGAATATTACTCAACCATAAAAAGGAACACATTTGAGTGAGTTCTAATGAGGTTGATGAACCTAAGCTGGTTTTAGAAAAGGCAGAGGAACCAGAGATCAAATTGCCAACATCCGCTGGATCATAGAAGAAGCAAGAGAGTTCCAGAAAAACATCTATTTCTGCTTTATTGACTACGCCAAAGCCTTTAACTGTGTGGATCACAATAAACTGTGGAAAATTCTGAAAGAGATGGGAATACCAGACCACCTGACCTGCCTCTTGAGAAATCTGTATGCAGGTCAGGAAGCAACAGTTAGAACTGGACCTGGAACAACAGACTGGTTCC
>NW_011494768.1:3523623-3523844 GCF_000754665.1 Bison bison bison
CTCTGTGGGAGAGGGAGAGGGTGGGATGATTTGGGAGAATGGCATTGAAACATGTAAATTATCATGTGTGAAACGAATCGCCAGTCCAGGTTCGATGCATAATACAGGATACTTGGGGCTGGTGCACTGGGACGATCCAGAAGGATGGTACGGGGAAGGAGGTGGGAGGGGGGTTCAGGATGGGAGCACATGTATACCTGTGGTGGATTCATGTTGATGTA
>NW_011494768.1:3523944-3525033 GCF_000754665.1 Bison bison bison
AAGAGTTGATTCATTGGAAAAGACCCTGATGCTGGGAGGGATTAGGGGCAGGAGGAGAAGGGGACGACAGAGGATGAGATGGCTGGATGGCATCACTGACTGGATGGACGTGAGTCTGAGTGAACTCCGGGAGTTGGTGATGGACAGGGAGGCCTGGCGTGCTGTGATTCATGGGGTTGCAGAGAGTCGGACACAACTGAGTGAATGATCTGATCTGATCTGATTAAGCAGAGTGAAGCAAGTCAGAAAGAGAAGATAGATACTGTATTCTAAAACATATATACAAAATATAGAAAAATGGTACTGAAGAACTTATTCACAGGGCAGCAATGGAGCAGCAGACATAGAGAATAGATTTATGGACATGGGGAGAGGGGAGGGGAGGGTTAGATGTATCGAAAGAGTAACATGGACACTTGCATTACCATATGTAAAGTAGATAGCCAAGGGGAATTTTCTGTAGGCTCAGTAAACTCAAACAGGGGCTCTGTATCAACCTAGAGGGGTGGGATGGGCAGGGAGATGGGAGGGAGGTTCAAAAGGGAGGGGATATATGTATACCCATGGCTGATTCATGCTGAGGCTTGACAGAAAACAACAAAAGTCTGTAAAGCAATTATCCCTTCAATTAAAAAATAAATAAATATTTAAAACATAGGCTGAGCATAGGGAAATTTTAAGACAGTGAAACTATCCTATATGATACTATAAGTGTGGGGACATGTCATTATATGGTTATACATTACCAGAACCCATAGAATGTACAACACACACACAAAAACCAAACGTTAGTTTAAGCTATGAAATCTAGTTAATAATGTATTAATATTGGCTTATCAATTGTGACAAATATACTACAATAATGCAAGATTTTAATAATAAGAAAAATTAAGTATCAGAGGTGAGAGTACGTGGCAATTGTACTTTCTACTCATGCTTATTTATTTGTAAAGCTAAAACTTAAAAAAATAGAGTTTGCTAACAATAGCAACAAAGCAAATCTGATTTTTAAAAAGAATACATTTGAATCAGTTCTAATGAGGTGGATGAAACTGGAGCCTATCATACAGAGTGAAGTAAGCCAGAAAG
>NW_011494768.1:3525133-3525459 GCF_000754665.1 Bison bison bison
ACATGCAGAGTACATCATGAGAAACGCTGGACTGGAAGAAACACAAGCTGGAATCAAGATGGCTGGGAGAAATATCAATTACCTCAGATATGCAGATGATACCACCCTTATGGCAGAAAGTGAAGAGGAACTCAAAAGCCTCTTGATGAAAGTGAAAGTGGAGAGTGAAAAAGTTGGCTTAAAGCTCAACATTCAGAAAACGAAGATCATGGCATCTGGTCCCACCACCTCATGGGAAATAGATGGGGAAACAGTGTCAGACTTTATTTTTCTGGGCTCCAAAATCACTACAGATGGTGACTGCAGCCATGAAATTAAAAGACACT
>NW_011494768.1:3525559-3538338 GCF_000754665.1 Bison bison bison
TTAAAAAGAATACATTTGAATCAGTTCTAATGAGGTGGATGAAACTGGAGCCTATCATACAGAGTGAAGTAAGCCAGAAAGAAAAACACCAATACAGTATACTAATGCATATATATATATAGAATTTAGAAAGATGGTAACAATAACCCTGTATGCGAGACAGCGAAAGAGACACAGATGTATAGAACAGTCTTTTGGACTCTGTGGGAGAGGGAGAGGGTGGGATGATTTGGGAGAATGGCATTGAAACATGTAAATTATCATGTGTGAAACGAATCGCCAGTCCAGGTTCGATGCATGATACAGGATGCTTGGGGCTGGTGCACTGGGACGACCCAGAAGGATGGTACGGGGAGGGAGGTGGGAGGGGGGTTCAGGATGGGAGCACATGTATACCTGTGGTGGATTCATGTTGATGTATGGCAAAACCAATACAATATTGCAAAGTAATTAGCCTCCAATTAAAATAATTAAATTTATAATAAAAAATTTAAAAAATTTAAAGGCAAAATACTTGAAGAGAACCTTTCTCCAAAGAAGATATACAAATGGCCAATAAGAACATGAATTTACGTTCAACACCACTAATCTCTAGGGAAATGCAAATCAGAACCAACTCATACCAATTAGGATGGTTACTATTAAAAGAAAAGAAAAACTAAACTAACAAGTGTTGGTGAGGACATGGAGGAATTTAAACCCCTGGGCACTGTTGGTAAAAATGTAAAATTGTGTTGCTTTTCTGGGCAACAGTATGACAGCTCTTCAAAAAATCAAACGTAGAATTTTGATATGATCCAGCAATTGCACCTGACTTACAGCATCTGCTACCACAATTAGAAATCTAGAAAAATATTTTTGCAGACTGCTATTCTTCCAACTGATTTCCAGCCTCAGCCCCTCCAACTATTCTGTTGGAGATGATGACTTGTCCAGCAGAGTATGAACCAATGACTTCAGAGAAATGGCTCTTGGTCCGGGTCCAGAGGTCGTTCACTTAACCTTACAGGGTGGCAGCGACTGCAGTGGCTCCCAACTCAGAGTCCATGTACAGACCACTGAATTCCAAACCTAGCCCTTGCACATCACTGAATGATGTAGAACAGATGTTTCTTTTCTAGGTCTGTGTTTCCTCATCTGTAAGATAAAGCCAGTAATAGTTACTAACTCCCAGGGAAGGCAATGGCACCCCACTCCAGCACTCTTGCCCGGAAACTCCCAAGAACAGAGGAGCCTGGTGGGCTGCAGTCCATAGGGTCACTAAGAGTTGAACAAGACTGAGCGACTTCACTTTCACTTTTCACTTTCATGGATTGGAGAAGGAAATGGCAACCCACTCCAGTGCTCTTGCCTGGAGAATCCTAGGGATAGGGGAGCCTGGTGGGCTGCCTTCTATGGGGTTGCACAGGGTAGGATACAACTGAAGTGACTTAGCAGCAGCAGCATGGGATTTTTATAGAGCCCAGAAAATAATCCATGCAAATAATTTGACATGACTTTCACCACTATCTCTTCCTGTTTTTCCAAGATAAAGTCACCATGGCAAGTGAGCAATCATCTGTATCTCAGAGGTCTGGGTACACCTTTCTGCTTCTATGTGTGTTAAATGCTGTACCTTCCATGTAAGAACACCTTTTCTTTTTTTATTTAAGTAAAACTCAGTTAATGTTTGGAAAAACATTCCCTGAGCACTCTTTCCAAATTGTCCAATACTGCTGACAAAGATATTAAATGCTGCCTTGTATTTCTAGTGCATTCTCATTCAATTATTAGACACCCATGGAATGCCTACCATGTGTCGGTCACTGTAATAATCTTAGCATACAAAGACCTTGTCCTTCTGTTGGAATCTTTCACTGCTGTGAGCTACAGTCAGATGGGGAGGGGGTATTTTCCATGTATGGAAGCCCTGGGTGGAGGATATTTCAGCTGGGATGAGGCTGGGGTTGTGGAGATGATGCCCTTTATGTGTTTTCTCACCCCACTCATCTTCCTGCAAGTTCTTTAAATTAAGGATCATCTCTGGTCATTTATAATCCTGTGTATAGAATATTACATAGGTAAGGGTCCAGTAAGGTCAGCTGACAAAAAAGTAAGAGTGTGTGTGTGCTCAGTTGCATCTGACTCTTTGCAACCCCACGGACTATAGCCCACCTGGCTCCTCTGTCCATGAAACTTTCCAGGTAAGAATACTGGAATGGGTTTCCATTTCCTACTCCAGAGGATCGTCCCAACCCAGGGATCGAACCCACATCTCCTTTGTCTCTTAAATTGGCAGGCTGATTCTTTATTGCTGTGCCACCAGGGAAGCCCCCAAAGTAAATAATATTGGCTAAAAAATACTCTTTCAATAATCTTTAAAAATTTAAGAATAATTTAAAAATAAAATTCAACTAGAAAGTGCTGTTGACTTGTCCCAGGCCCTCTCAGATGCATATAGGCTGGTGGCCTGAGCGTATGTGTCTGATATCCAGCAAACTCGATGGAGCTGTTCTCTGAGAGTTGAGGCTCCCAACAACTTTCAGGCAAGAAAGCAATGGGTGGAAGACTTACTCCTTTGGGTTCCTTTATGTTAGTGAGAAGCTCCCTGCAGGCTCCAACAATGAGCACTGACTCCTGCCTACTTTCCTTAGACAGATGGCCCAGTAAACTGATTAACTGGAAGCCCAATGTGAATATTACAGCGTTTGCTAAGGAGTATTTGTTCTCTTGATTGATTATCCAGTTTCAAGATTTCCTAATCTGTCCTGTCTGGACTAGTGTTTACAGAAGCTTTTGTCCATGACTGATGACTTTTTTTGGCCACTGCAAGCTCTGCTTGAGCCATAGATGTTCAGGAAGGCAACAGGATGACTTTAAATCACAGGCGTATGCTTCTGAGGGAACCTGACTCAGCTAGGAAGGAGAGTTGTTAAGTTTAAGGGAACCTGACTCAGCTAGGAAGGAGAGTTGTTAAGTTTAACGTATCTAAATGCATCTTTGTCCTCAACTCCAAATCTAGGGGCAGCTCATAGCCAGATACTCTCTTCACAGGGTACACAGGGCTGATTCCAGCTGGGACCACATCCTTCCTTCCTTCCTTAGCCCCTTCACCTGGCCCATCCAGCCTTTCCCACTCTATCCCGATGTCATGCACACCAACTTTCTCTCTCAGGCTCTACTTCTATGGAACTTGGCCTAAGTTCATTAATTATTCAACTTATGACATTCATCTGTAAGCTTTAAGATCCTCAAGGGCAAGGACCATGTTTTGATCCATCCCTAATGTTGAATATGATTTCCATACATGTATGTAGTGCTTTTTCAACTTCCTTGAGAAGACAAGACCACATCTTCTATTTGCAGTGTTTCTCAAACTTTAAAGCTCGTAAAGAATCTGTCTGCAATCTGGGAGACCTGAGTTTGATCCCTGGGTTGAGAAGATCCTCTGGAGAAGGAAAAGGCTACCCACTCCAGTATTCTGGCCTGGAGAATTTCATGGACTATATAGTCCATGGGGTGGCAAAGAGTCAGACACAACTGAGTAACTTTCACTTTCACTTTCCCCTGGAGGTCTTACCAAGAGGACTCAGTAGGCCTGGATTGGGACCTGGGATCTTCATTTCTAATAAGTTCCTAAAAGATGCTGGTCCTGTTGGTCTGGGACTCATGCTTCAGGTAGCAAGTTCTACTATGCACATGCAGACATGCTCAGTTGCTCAGCTGTGTCCGACTCTTTGCTGTCCCATGGACTGTAGCCCACTAAGTTCCCTGTCCATGAAAATGTCCAGGCAAGAACAGTGGAATGGGTTGCCATTTCCTATTCCAGGGGATCTTCCTGACCCAGGGATTGAACCTGTGTCTCTTGCATCTCCTGCATTGGCAGGTGGATTCTTTACCACTGCACCACCTGTGAAGCCCTCTACTATGTACAAGTTATTTGAAGTCACCCATGGTATTGGGTATCATACTTTCTGGCCAGTAAGCATGCAGTAAATGTATACTACTGACTCATAAGCTAATTGAAGACCATAAGAATGGAAGTCATTTTAATCAAAAAGAAAATTTATTTAAAAGCAGTATGATCCCTAAATGTATACAGATCCTCTGTCTTACATGGAGGACTCTCCATAGAAATTACTAAAGGAGGCATTTTTAAAGTTTCCAGGTAACCTGCAATAGAAATATTTCCTAAACCTAATTTCTTCTGTTCTAGGACTCAGAGCTAAGGGGCCAATTAGTAATGAGCCAGTATTTCTCAGATATGCCAACGGAGATCGAAAATGGCAATTTGGGGAAGAAGTAGAATGTGATTTCTTATTTGCTGTGGGAGATCCAATGTCCACACAGGGCATCAGCTTCTGAATTTAATCTTAAATTCAGTTATGCTTTGGCATTTTATTTATTTCTAGAAAGGATAATGACTGCACTCAGGCTTCTGCTGGGACACACAATTATGGGTCCTGGGGCCTTGGAGGCTTCATACCAGTGGTCACAGCTCAGCCATCCCTCTTTCATTATATCCCACTAATTATAGCTGAGGTACCAATCAATCTGTCATTTCTGGAATCCCGAAGTATCAGACTGTGCTCTTACCAGAGAATATGATTTTTAACTTTTAGCACCAGACTTTTCTTTTAGAACAAAGATTTGTATTCACTATGCTTATGTCTCTCATGAGAGGGATAAAACCCTGTAGTTTAATAGATCCCAATGTCCATACACTAGAAATACACTAAGCAGGACAGTCTATTTGGAATAAAGATGTGGTTTTCAATTCTGGGTGCACCGGCATCGCCTGGAGACTTCTGGGGAAATGCAGTTTCAGTCGTTCTGGGGCAGGATCCAGACATCTCCAATTTCAAGCTCTCCAGGTGGTTCTCTGGCACAAAGTTGAATCATCAGTGTTGTTGTTGTTCAGTTGCTAAGTTGCACCCGACCCTTTGTGACCCAATGGACTGCAGCGCACCAGGCTCCTCTGTCCTCCACTATCTCCCAATGGTTCCTCAAACTCATGTCCATCAAGTCGATGATGCCATCCAAACATCTCATCTTCTGCTTCCATCTTTTCCTTTTACCTTCACTCTTTCCCAGCATCAGGGTCTTTCCCAATGAGTCAACTCTTTGCATCAGGTGGCTAAAGTATTGGAGGTTCAGCTTCAGCATCAGTCTTTCCAATGAATATTCAGGGTTGATTTCCTTTAGGATTGATTGGTTTGATTGCTTTGCTGTCCAAGGGACTCTCAAGAGTTTTCTCTAGTACCACGATTCAAAAGCATCAATTCTTTGGCTTTCTGCCTTCTTTATGGAATAACTTTCACATCCATACATGACTACTGGAAAAAATCACAGCTTTGACTATACAGACCATTGTTGGCAAAGCAATGTCTCTGCTTTCTAATATGCTGTCTAGGTTTGTCATTGTTTTCTTTCCACGGAGCAAGCACCTCTTAATTTCATGGCCACAGTCACCATCTGCAGTGATTTTGGAGCCCAAGAAAGTAAAATGGTAATCATCAAGCATTCATGTGCATCAGAATCATCTGGGGGAATTTTAGAGGCACAGATTCCTGATCCTCACCATACATGTCCTGAATCTGCAGACTTGGGAGAGATTGGAGACTTTGTATTCTTACAAGCTCAGGTGATGCTGATGCCACTGGTCTATGGATAACTCTTAGCACCGGTATTCATGGCATAATTATCTAGGGGAGATTTTAAGTTTTTTTTTTTTAATATTTGTTTATTTGGCTGCATTGCATCTTAGTTGTGACTCATGGGATCTTCATGGCATCATGCGGAATCTTTTCACTGTGACCCATGGATTCTCTATTTGTGGCTAGTGGGCTCAGTAGATGCAGCTTGGCATGTGGGATCTTAGTTTCCTGACTAGAGATTGAACCCAGGTCCCCTGCCTTGGAAGGCAGATTCTCAACCAATGGACCACCAGGAAGTCCCTGGAGGAGATTTTAAGATTCCCACATTGAGCACATCTTCCACCAATTCTAGGGTAGATCCAAAGCATTGGTATGTTTCAAGCTAATTTATTTATTTTAACTGGGCAATAATTGCTCTACAATGTTGTGGGTTTTGCCACACATTGGTTTCCAGTTAATGTTAGGAACCACTGGTGGAGAGGAATGGTACATCAATCTTACCATTAATTTGTAGGGAAAGCCAGATATGGGTGCACACGATGGTGAAGAGCGCCCACTTTGTGACAGGCAAGTGCAGATGCAAATCCTGACCCAGTCATCAGATAACTGGGGGGCAGAGTGCACATGACTTAATCTAGCTAAGCCTCAGTATCCTTGCCTATGAAATGGATACTACACCCATAATAACCTCCTCAAAGCAATGTGATTGTGAGTTAAAGCTTTTGGCTCAAAATCTGACACATAGTAAGTACTCAATAAATGCACACAGATATTATTGTATAATTTGTTATCACTATTGCTATTATATAGAGAATTTTACTGAGAACTTCCCCTTGCCATGCAGAATGCTTCTTGGAACTACTCGCTTATGTATGCTTCTCATTATTTTCGAGATTCTCAGTTGTACATGTATGTTGGGGTGGGTGGTGAGGTAGTCTCTTAGAATTATTTTCCATATAGAAAACACATTTAGTTTTAGGATACATTCATCTCTCTGTGAATATGTTTCTTAGGTGATATTCTAAGCACAAGTTTTAAGGACAAGAAGGTATGTTTGTGAAAGTGTAAGTGAAGTTGCTCAGTCGTGTCCAACTCTTTGTGACCCCATGGACTGTAGCCTACCAGGCTCCTCAGTCCATGGAATTTTCCAGGCAAGAATACTGGAGTGGGTTGCCATTTCCTTCTCCAGGGGATCTTTCCAAGCCAGGGATCGAACCCGGGTCTCCCGAACTGCAGGCAGATTCTTTACCGCTGTCTGAGCCACCAGGGAAGCCCAAGGTATGTTTGGGAGGGTGTAAACTGAAAACGTTGAAGTTATGGCACACCCAACAACCTAATGAGAGAGACTGCACTCATATTTCGGAGAAGGCAATGGCACCCAACTCCAGTACTCTTGCCTGGAAAATCCCATGGACGAAGGAGCCTGGTGGGCTGTAGTCCATGGGGTCGCTGAGAGTCGGACACGACTGAGTGACTTCCCTTTCACTTTTCACTTTCATGCATTGGAGAAGGAAATGGCAATCCACTCCAGTGTGCTTGCCTGGAGAATCCCAGGGACAGCGGAGCCTGGTGGGCTGATGTCTCTGGGGTCGCACAGAGTCGGACACGACTGAGCGACTTAGCAGCAGCAGCAGCAGCAACTCATATTTATTTTTAAAAATTCTTTTTTTGGTTTTTAAAATGAAGCATGGTTACTTTACAATGTTGAATGTTGCTTTAGTTTCTACTGTACAGCAAAGTGCATCAGACATATGTATATCATCCCCTCCTTTCTGAATTGCCTTCCCATCGAGTTGCCACAGGGCGTTGAGCAGAGTTTCCTGCTGTGCAGTGGGTTCTCATTCGTTATCTGCTTTTACACAGAGCATCAGTAGTGCACATGCGTCAATCCCAATCTTCCAGTTCATCCTACCCTCTCTTTTGCTCCTTGGATGAAGCCAAGTTTGTTCCTTACGTCTGTCTCTATTTCTGCTTTGCAAATGGGTTTATTTTACCATTTTTCTAGTTTCCACGTATATGTGTTGTTGTGTGTTTTTGTGTGCTGTTGTGTCTAATTGTTTGTGACCCAGGGACTGTAGCCCACCAGGCTCCTCTGTCCATGGGATTTCCCAGGCAAGAATACTGGAGTGAGTTACCATTTACTGTTCCAGGGGGTCTTCCAGACCGCTGTTTCTGAGGGATTGAACCTGTATCTCCTGCATTGCTGGTGGATTCTTCATCATTTAGCCACCTGGGAATCCCCCATATATGTGTTAATATATAACATTTGTTTTTCCCTTTCTGGCTTGCTTCACTCTGTAGGACAGAGACTGCTTTTTAAAATGGCCTCAACCCTACCGCTTTCCCTGTGTCCACACTCTTTGTGAAACGACTAAGCAGTTCTTCCCATCAGGAGAGGCGGTCTCTGGGCCAACCCTGGAGTCTGGGCAGCCTTGTGACTTGCCAATGGCGTCTTCATTATGAAAATGTGCCAGCTTAGTCTGAAAGTGTCTGAGATAATAGAGAGAAAGGGTAAGTCTGCCAGATGTCCTGGCGGAGGCTGCAGATACATGGAAGAATCCGGCCAGGATCAATGGAGTCTCCTGGACAACCCATAGCACACAACAGATGCATGGAAAGTTCTTCAGTTTGGGTCTGAAGAACCACCCATTCAACCCATAGAACTGGGAGAAATAATAATTTAAGTCACTAACCTTGTTTTTTACATGGTGAAAAGATTGAATAAAAAGAAGAAAGAAAAAAGAGTAAAAAGGATGCCGATAGAAAATAATGGAAGATACATTACACTAATTCCAAAATAAGTGTTTTGTGTTGGACTTCTGGACATATTACATATAATATAAATGAACAGGCATTTGTTTACCCCCACAAAAATAAATCCTATTATATGGAAGCATTGGAATTAGAATGTCCTGGTCAAACAATGGGGACACAGACATTGAGAACAGACTTTCGGACATCATGGGGGAGGGGGAGGAAGGAGAGGGTAGAATGTATGGAGAGAGTAGAATGAACATATACATTAGCATATGTAAAATAGATCACCACAACTTGCTGTGTGACTCAGGGAACTCTAACCAGGGCTCTGTAACAACCTAGAGGGGTGGGATGGGGAGGGAGGTGGGAGGGAGGTTCAAGAGGGAGGGGACATTTGTATACCCATGGCTGATTCGTGTTGCTGTTTGGCAGAAACCAACATAATATTGTAGAACAATTATCCTTCAATTAAAAATAAATAAATTAATTATATAACAAAATGTCCTGGTCAGTTATTTGAAGAATGGTCTGATTTGTTTGTTTGTAACCAGCAGTCTATAAACAAACTCAGGAAGCCTCCAGGAGAGACCTGGTGGGGAATTCTGTTCCAGACAAAAGCCAGATGACATTTTTGGTGTGTAGGTCACAGACAAGGCTAAACCGATAATGCACTGTACCGTTTCCCATTTGGGGCTTATAAAATTCAACAGACCGTACAAGCTACAGATCTATCTACAAAATCCTCCCACGTAGTGGGAATTGAGGACAGAGGGCAGTGGGGAAACTATTAATTTTGTTTTTTAAAGACACGCCACCAGAAACATGGACGCATAATGTTAATCTTTGTAGACCCACTGGCAAGCCCAGAAAGAAAGGTACTTTGAGGTCAGGAGCTGGGGTCACTGTATCTTTATCAGTACTGAAATCCCAGATCCACTCCTCAATAGTGAAAATAAGAACCACCAATCTCCTCCTGCAACACAGCTGTTCTTTTGTAAATACGCTTTAACTGTTCAACCCTGCAAGACTTCAGTACCTAAGAAGGTAGAATCTAATTATTTCACACAAAATTAAGTTGATGTTTAATTTCTTTAAAGTGCCCAAATAAATCTGGCAAGCAAGCTTACGGAGAGCAATTTGACACATCAAACATTCCATTTTGGGATGTTGTCTGTGCATGGGATTTGACTTAGATAATTTGTGACTGGCAATGTGGAAGACAAAGACAATTGAAAAATTTCATTGCTCTCATAGATTAGTTAGGTCACTAAGCCTGTGACAGGGATGTCTCAAACCCAGGACTCAGTGATGAATGGACTGGTGATTTCTAGGTTGTAATGGATATTTTACTGAGTACCTTCTGCTATTAAAGGGATTCTCTGATGGTCAAAGCAAGCAAGACCATTCCTTCAGAATAATTGACCTTTAGAAAGGTCAGCTTAGAAAGGAAGTCAGACAGCATTTGAACAATTAGACTATAATGACCAAACATTTTTAGAAGTGAAGGGCAGAGGGCTAGACTGCAAGAGGACAGTGTTAAGGAAATGGTCACTTGGATGTTGGAAATACTTTTGAAGGAAGAGTACAGATTTGCTGACTTGAAAAGGTGAGAAAGGACATTTCTGATGATAGACATAGCTTGTGCAATATTGCGATGCCTTGATGGACACTTGTATATTTGGAAAATAATGGTTGCTTAGTACAGCCAGAGGTTAGGCTCACTTGGAAGGGAAGGAGGAGCTGGAGCTGGAGGATGTGGTCTGTGTCAGATGGTGGATGTCCAGGTGCATGGATAAGGGGTTTTTCCCTGAAGAAATGGAGGAAGGGAAGGTTGAAAGCAGAGAGGCAATGGAATATGAGGTAGTTTGAGTCATAAAAGGAGAGAGCCTGCAATAAAAGTGATGGCCTCTCTTTGGCAGCAAGCAAACTCTGAGCCAGGATTTGTGTGCAAGTGATGGACAGGGAGGCCTGGCATGCTGCGGTTCATGGGGTCGCAGAGTCGGACATGACTAAGCGACTGAACTGAACTGATTTACAAAGGCATTGCTTACAGAAGATCGCGTGAGGAAATATGGGAAGCAGAACAGAGGAGGCCAAAAAGCCAAGCAAGGATATGTGTTCAGGAATGGGCTCAGTCTCAGCTTAATCCCCGATGAGGCCTGTAGTATAAATTACACCTCAATGTATCACACCCACGGCCATTGGCTAGTAGGTACATGAAGGAGGTGTGGGTTCTGAGCCTCCTCTGGATCTCTCTAGAGCAGAAGCACACAAATCCTTGGCTTAGGGTCTGCCTCATGCAGATCAGGAGCACAGCAACTCTTCATGCCCAAGGACAATCCTCTGAATGTCAAAAGCTGAAGTGAAGTGCAAGTCTCTCAGTCGTGTCCAACTCTTTGTGACCCCGTGGATTGTAGCCTGCCGGGCTCCTCTGTCCATGGAATTCTCCAGGCAAGAATATTGGAGTGGGTAGCCATTTCCATCTCCAGGGCATCTTCCCAAACCTGGAATCGAACCTGGGTCTCCCACATTGCAGGCAGATTCTTTACTGTCTGAGCCACCAGGAAAGCCCAAAAGTATGCGTGGCCGGAAGACAGAAGCTGGGCAAAGGTGGCATAAAGTTGGTAAAAAAAATATCTGAGGAAACTGGGCAGAGTATCAGCAGTATCTATTATTATGCAGTGACAGTTGGAGAAAGGGGAACAAAGAACAAGTCTTCAAACTGTTTCCATGCGTGCATGCACGCGTGCTATGTTGCTTCAGTCGTGTTCAACTCTTTTTGACCCTATGAACCCTGACCCGCCAGGCTCCTCTGTACATGGGATTCTCCAGGCGAGAATACTGGAGTGGGTTGCCATGCCTGCCTCCAGGGGCTTTTCCTGATCCAGGGGTTGAATATACATCTCCTGCATTGGGAGGCAGATTCCTTACTACTAGTACCACCTGGGAAGCTCCCAAACTGTTTACAGGAATGTTTAATTCTGTGAAATTTCTATAGGTATTAGCAATGGGAGTGGTGGTTGTAAATTTGAAAGTGCTGGATTAAACAAAATGAAAGACGTTGTTTACTGTAAAAATTCTCAGATTTTTTGATGTCCCAAGAGAAAAATAAAATATGAAGCATTTTCAACCTTATTTATCCAGAGCTCATTTTGACTGGGGAGGCATTAGGAGTTTTCACTGACAGAATTAAGGGGTTGATTATAGGTGGTGAGGGTGAGAAGGCTGCTTCAGGTGACTCCTGTGATTTGGGCAGTGGGATGGCAGGTCAGGTTTGGGTGCGGAGGATCAGAAGATTAGTTCAAATTTGGATTTGTTGAGGTTAAACGCTTTGTGGAAACAACAGAAATCTATGCACGAGATTTAGCTTTGGGAGGTAGAAATTTAGTCAAATTTGTAGATGAGTTATTCAAGATGAGAAAGTAGTTCAGTTCAGTTGCTCAGTCGTGTCCGACTCTTTGCAACCCCATGGATGGCAGCACGTCAGGCTTCCCTGTCCATCGCCAACTCCTGGAGTTTACCCAAACCTATGTCCATTGAGTCGGTGATGCCATCCAAGCATCTCATCCTCTGCCGTCCCCTTCTCCTCCTACCCTCAATCTTTTCCAGCATCAGGATCTTTTCCAATGAGTCAGTTCTTTGCATCAGATGGCCAGAGTATTGGAGTTTCAGCTTCAGCATCTCCTTTAGGATGGGCTAATTGGATCTTCTTGCAGTCCAAGGGACTCTCAAGAGTCTTCTCCAACATCACAGTTCAAAAGCATCAATTCTTCAGCTCTAAGTTTTCTTTATAGTCCAGCTCTCACATCCATACATGACTACTGGAAAAATCATAGCTTTGACTAGATGGACCTTTGTTGGCAAAGCAATGTCTCTGCTTTTTAATATGCTGTCTAGGTTGGTCATAGCTTTTCTTCCAAGGAGCAAGCACCTTTGAATTTCATGGCTGCAGTCACTATCTGCATTGATTTGGGAACCCCAAAATATAAACTCTGTCACTGTTCCCATTGTTTTCCCATCTATTTGCCATGAAGTGATGGGACCAGATGCCATGAATTTATTTTTCTGAATGTTGAGTTTTAAGTCAACTTTTTGACTCTCCTCTTTCACTTTCCTCAAGAGGCTCTTTAGTTCTTTGCTTTCTGCCATAAAGGTGGTGTCATCTGTGTATTTGAGGTTATTGATCTTTCTAGCAGCAATCTTGATTCTAGCTTGTGCTTCATCCACCTGGTATTTCACATGATGTACCAGTAAATCCTAAAGGAAATCAGTCCTGAATATTCATTGGAAGGACTGATGCTGAAGCTGAAGCTCCAATACTTTGGCCACCTGATGTGAAGAACTGATTCATTGGAAAAGACCCTGATGCTGGGAAAGATTGAAGGA
>NW_011494768.1:3538438-3548552 GCF_000754665.1 Bison bison bison
TTGAAGGAAAAGGGGACAACAGAGGATGAGATGGTAGGATGGCATCACCGACTCAATGGACATGAGTTTGAGTAAACTGTGGGAATTGCTGATGGACAGGGAGGCCTGGCACGTTGCCGTCCATGAGGTCACAAAGAGTCGGACACGACTGAGCGACTGAACTCAACTGAACTCTGCATGTAACTTAAATAAGCAGGGTGACAATATACAGCCTTGATGTACTCCTTTCCCTGTTTGTAATCAGTCTGTTTTTCCACATCCAGTTCTAACTGTTGCTTCCTGACCTGCATACAGGTTTCTCAAGAGGCAGGTCAGGTGGTCTGGTATTCCCCTCTCTTCAAGAATTTTCCAGTTTGTTATCCACACAGTTAAAGGCTTTGGCATAGTCAATAAAGCAGAAGTAGACATTTTTCTGGAACTCTTTTGCTTTTTTGATGACCCAATGGATGTTGGCAATTTGATCTCTGGTTCCTCTGTCTTTTCTAAATCCAGCCTGAACATATGGAAGTTTATGGTTCATGTACTGTTGAAGCCTGGCTTGGAGAATTTTGAGCATTACTTTATTAGCTTGTGAGATGAGTGCAACTGTGTAGTAGTTTGAGCATTCTTTGGCATTGCCTTTCTTTGGGATTGGAATGAAAACTGACCTTTTCCAGTCCTGTGGCCACTGCTGAGTTTTCCAAATTTGTTGGCATATTGAGTGCAGCACTTCACAGCATCATCTTTTAGGATTTGAGATAGCTCAGCTGGAATTCCATGACCTCCACTAGCTTTGTTCACAGTGATGCTTCCTAAGGCCTACTTGACTTCACATTCCAGGATGTCTGGCTCTAGGTGAGTGATCATACCATCATGATTATTTGGATTGTGAAGATCTTTTTTGTATAGTTTTTCTGTGTATTCTTGCCACCTCTTCTTATTATCTTCTTACTTCTGTTAGGTCCATACCACTTCTGTCCTTTATTGTGCCCATCTTTGCATGAAAATTTCCCTTGGTATCTCTAATTTTCTTGAAGAGATCTCTAGTCTTTCCTATTCTATTGTTTTCCTCCTTTTCTTTACATTTAGGGTGTAGAGTAGGGGAGAAGAGGCCTGAAGATGGACATATGGAGAACACTAGTGTTCAGTTCGCAGAAGGCAGTGGCACCCCACTCCAGTACTCTTGCCTGGAAAATCCCACAGACGGAGGAGCCTGGTGGGCTGTAGTCCATGGGGTCGCTAAGAGTTGGACACGACTGAGCGACTTCATTTTCACTTTTCACTTTCATGCATTGGAGAAGGAAATGGCAACCCACTCCAGTGTTCTTGCCTGGAGAATCCCAGGGACAGGGGAGCCTCATGGGCTGCCGTCTATGGGGTCGCACAGAGTCAGACATGACTGAAGTGACTTAGCAGCAGCAGCAGTATTCAGTTGGAAGAAATAAAAGCAGAATTGGAAAAGGAAGAAGAGGTCCAACAAGGGTTCAAAAATGTCTGTTGGTTTGGAAACTAAGTCTTTTAGTGAGAGACCACAGTTGGAATATTGAATATGTTTGTCATATTTCGGTGGGTAGAGCATCTAAGGAAAGGTGAGGAGGGTAAGTAACTGCTTTGCAAACAAATGACTGAAAAGAAAGCATAATAAAGGAAGGAATTTTCTTTACATGGAGAAAGTTGAATGTGTGCATACACTATGAGGAGGGAGATTTTGGAGAATAAATAGTTGAAAATTTAGAAGATAGAATGAGTAACTAACAGAGTGATTAAGCCTTTTGAAATGTGCAATTTAAAGAATTAACTTTGGGAATGTGGACAGAAAGACGTTCATGATGGATTGAGATGATTACCATGGATGGAAACAGTTGAAATGGTTGTAACTTGTCTCTTGATTTTATTTGTGGGGCTTGGAGAATTATCCTCTGAGATATTCAGACGTGTGGTAGGTCTTCTTTCATTATCAAATGTTTATTGATTTAAAAAAAATGCCAGATACTATGCTAGAAGCTGGAGTTGGGGACGTTGCCCAGTATCTTGCACATATAATGATATTTCTTGATCTGGAGGAGCAGAGTTTTTTAGAAAGAGAGGCAGACTTTATTGGGGAACTTGTGAAAGTTTGGAATAAACAAAGAACATGTGGTAGGGCCATTGCATGTCAGCGAGCGGAGTGGCATAAAGAATTACTGGGGACTTTTTCCAGTGATGCGCCACAGCACCTTGACAGGAAGGAAGAGAAGGTTGGAGGAATAAAGCTTCAGAATTTTACAAGATAGGTCGATGGAGTTAAAGATAAGATAAACTGAAGTATTATTAATGGTATCACAAGATGACAGGCAGAAAGTAGGAAAGTGTAATAATGAGGGCAGCAGAATAATGAGGTCAAAGGACTTATGCAGAGAGGTTCATAAAGTACAAGCCTTAGTTTCGTGGTTAGGGAATGTGGCTTAGTTTCATGTTCTTGGTATTGTCATGGGAGTGTGTGGTTGAAGTTCAATGGTGGTGGAGATCATTGGAATTAAGGAGATTACAGAAATGAAAAATTCAGACATCAGTGCCACCTGTGATGCTGGCAAGAGATGAAGCAAGGCATAAGGCAACAAGGTCCTGAAGAATGAATTCATGAGTCAATCAAGTCTGTTCCATTGGACTCCAAGAACACTAGTTTTAAAGCTATATCATCAGACATGTGTGCTAAAACCCAGTGCGTGCATGCTGTTGCTTCAGTCGAGTCTGACTCTTTGCAACCCCATGGACTGTAGCCTGTCAAGCTCCTCTGTCCATGGACTTCTCCAGGCAAGAATACTGGAGTGGGTTGCCATGCCTTTCTCCAGGGTATCTTCTTGACACAAGGATCGAAACCATGTCGCTCATGTCTCCCGCATTAGCAGGCTGTTCTTTACCAGCAGCACCACCTGGGGAGCCCAAAACCCAGTAGCTAGTATGAAATACTTAGCATTAGGCAATAAATAAGCAGCAGTTTTCCACAAAGCAAAACCAGTATATGGACATTCACAGACATACCTTCCTTCTTCCTGTATTGTCTGAGTTTATGAAAAATGTCAAAAAGTTTGAATTCCTTCCTCTGTTACCTGAAAGTGATAGACATGGGTTTTCTGAGTTGTTGCTATTGTTAGTCACTCAGTCGTATCTGACTCTTTGTGACCCCATGGACTCTATAGCCTGCTAAGCTCCTCTGTCCATGGAATTTCTCAGATAAAAATGCTGGAGTGACTTGCCATTTCCTTCTCCAGGGGACCTTCCTAACCCAGGGACTGAACCCCGGTCTCCTGCACTGCAGGCAGATTCTTTGCTGTTTGAGCTACGGGGAAGACCTGAGCTGCAGGGTGTTCTGAGAGGCAGGAGAAAACCACCTCAAGGCCCACTGCTTTGATAGCATCCACACTGCACCCCAGGCTTGATAGATGACCCTCACCAAGTGACAATCACAGCAAACAAATTCTCGGATAAGTTCACCCAAACTCCACAGCCTGATGGAGGATGTGTGGAACTGGAGGCAGGCGGTCTTGTCACTCTATTTTGATCTTCCCAATGGCTCTATTAAATGGTTATTACCATTTCAGTTTATATACTAGTAAACTGAGGCAAAGGCAACACACATCAGCCACAAACCAACCAACCACAAGTTCCATCCGCTGCTTGATCTCATATAAACAATCAACTCCAGAAAACAAATTTAAAGGAGGTGGGATGGGTCTCGGTGTCCCACCATGACACACGGGATGGCAGTAGCTAATGCTTGTCAACACAATAGAAAGCAATGCTGACTTGGAATGTGCGGGACTCAAAGACTGGAAGAGTTTAACATGCGTGAGGAGGTTCCAGCGGGAGGCTGCCGTGATGGCTGTCTAGTCACCAGGCATGGAACAAGAGTTTGCCTTTTCATGACTGTCTTCAGGGTGACAGCAAATGGTAAATAGATTTGCAAAGCTAGTGGGTTTATTATGAACTTTTTTTGCAACATTCTTTCATAGGGGAAAAGCACAAAATCGAACGTCTCCGTGACATACGTGGCTCTGCTCCCTGGGCCAGCAACTTAGCAAAGCCTTCCCTGTTTCTCTCAGAAGCTAACACTGATTTCTCCTCTCAGTGTGCAGTGCAGAAAAAATATTTTTAAGCTGAAAAATTCCTTCAGTTCAAAAGTCAAAGGATGAATAAGTAGATAGGACCTCTTTGACATGCAGTTTGATATGAGAAGGAATAAGACAGAGTTTGGGAGTACATCTCTCTGATCAGAGAGGAGTGACTATGAAGACTGAGTTTCTTTAGGGAAAAAGAAATTCAGTGAAAAATAGTTCCATCTCCTGAAGATCAACTATAAAGAGAATCACCAATGTTTAGTAAACTGCTTGGCTTTCCTTGAATGTTTTTATTCTTGCCATATATAGATAGAGATGGAACATTTTGAAAAGTTGAAGGTCTAGAGCTCTCAATATTTAAACCAATTCCCAAATCCTACATTATCTTTTTCCACCCAGAAAGAACATATTATTTTTGAAATATGACATATATTCCATTTTATGAAAAATAATACTAAAACCCTCCGTATGCATCAGGTTTAATCAGAGAAGCAGAACCACTGGGATTATATATATCCATATATATGTGGATTTGTTACAGGGATTTGACCTGTACCAACTCATGTGGCAGCTCATTAAACTGTCTCCATAAGACTTGCTCAACTTCCCAGGGCAGGCAGTTGGGAAAGGAAGGTGGAGGTAAAGAGGAAGAGATCAAGGGCCTGCAGAGCCCATGGCATTCTTTTGGCTTCTCATCTTAGTGGCATGGGTGTCTTGAAGAAGCTGGAGCTTTGTCATGGGCTAAACACATCTGGCCCAAGAGTTGGAGACATTGAAGGAAGACCCGGGGAAGGCGGGCCAGTTGCAAGCACAGGTGCTGTCCAGCAGCAGTAGAGTGAACTGGTCCATTGGTGAGAAGGCGTGAGAGACAAAAGCATCTTCTCCAACCTCCCCAAAGTGAAAGCATACAGCTATGCCTGACCTCCAACCTCTAAATCTTGTGTGAAATTATCTCTGATGACACATTCTAGCCAGGAACATAGAAGAAGAGGCTTTGGGGAGGTGTAATTCAGTTCAGCCAAGTGGTTACACTACAACGACATCATACCACCTTCCTGGAAACACTCTGACACTTACCCCAGTGGATACTCTTGATATAAAGCTGAGCTACAGAATGAGAGGGAGTGATTCCAGTGGCACGGCCAAATTCAAAGAGACACCTAAAAACCATGAGCGTCTCATCAGGCAATAGACTCTACACAACTGTTCTCAAGGTTCATCATCCCTCCTCTTCCCATGAATGTTTCCTCAATTTTCTCTCCGAAACCAAGGGATAAAATACACACATTTAGCCATTTTCAGACATGCACAGAGTAGGCCAATAGAAAGAATGAGAAGGGACACAAAATATGTTCAAGTTCTCTGAGACATGACAGTAGTTCATTTTTTTTTTTAAGTGACATTGATAGTCATTACCCATTTTTCTTCTGGTGGTTTATAATTAGACCAACCTCTGGTTTCCTCTTCTGGTAAAATATTTATATCAGATGATTTGAAGGGTTTTATAACACTGTCCCTTCATAACCCAAGCTCTGTCAGCCAGTAGGATCCACTGGGCAGTGAATACACATTTAATGTATGTGCAATATAGGATGCAATCTGATGTGCTTGTGTCATGAAAATACCAAAGACACATTAGGAAGTAAACACCCTGGAGTCAGGTTGATCAAGATGAGTATATACAGGCAACATAATCCCAGTCTGGTGCAACATTTCAAGCATTTAAAAGTATCTTCTAAAAAGACTTTGTTAGTAGTGTGTGTGTGTCTATGTGCATGCGTGTGTATACATATTAGTGCCAATTGATGTATGAATGAATGAAAGTATTTCCTTGGGGGGGGGGTCATAGCTTTGAATCTGGTTTGAAAGTGACAAAGAACAGGAAATTGTACAAGAAGGAACCTGGTGGGGCATTCTAGTGGAAGTAAAGGCAAGAGAAGAGACAGTGGAAAATCTTACTTGAGAAGAAACAAGAATCCAGGCTAAAGGGAAGGAGTGACAAGTGACTACATGGCTCTTCTTACAAGGAAGCTAAGAAATCTGGGTTGACTATAATAAACAATAAGGAGACATTGGTGGAGTTTGGGAGACTTGATGGAAATGTCAGATGAATATAGCAGCTGATAATAGAAAGGAAGTTCCAGAAACCTAGAAGTTGAAGAGCTAGTGCTAAAATCTAGTTAATGAGAAAAATAAGGACTCTCTTTAGGGATGTGACATTGAAGCAGTAAAGTCAGCATCCATGAGTCATGAAGCAGAAAAACTTGCTGTCAAACAATCGGCAAATAACACTGATCTCCTCCAGTACTCTCAACTTAGGACTAGTTACTTGGGGACCCACTCCAGAAACATTTCCTCTCCTCCCTTTGAGACCACCAAGTTAGAGAAAAATGCTCTTTCCCCAACATAATGGACTGTGGGAGAGAAACAAGAAGTCTTCCAAGGGAAAGGGTGGTTGTTCTACATGTTAAAGATCTGATTTGATGGGAGCATGAAAAATTTTAGTTTTCAAAGATGCTCATGTCTAAGTCCACATTTATGCCCACACTTAGGTCTCACATGGCACATGCTCTGCTCACAGTGGGACATTGACACTCTTCCATGGCAAGGTCGGATGCATGCTCCTCTCTGGGCCTGTGACTATGACAGAATTAACTCTGTCTGACTTCAGAAGCTAGATTGCAAAAGGCAATACACCTTGCTCTTTCTTTCAGGACACACACCGTGCAATCCCCCAGTTGTTAGGTAAAATGTCCACCTGCCTGAAGCTGCTACACTGAAAGTATCATATGTTGTTATTCAGGCGCTCAGTCATGTCCGACTCTGAGACTCCCCATGGACCACAGCATGCCAGGCTCCTCTGTCGTCCACTATCTCCCAGAGTTTGCTCAAACTTATGTCCATTGAGTTAGTGATGCTATCTAACCATCTCATCCTCTGCTGCCTGCTTTTCCTTTTGCCTTAAGTCTTCCCCATCATCAGGGTCTTTTCCAATGTCAGGTGGCCAAAGTATTGGAGACTGGATCATCTGGGGAGTTCACAAATTTGTAGAGATGCTCAGGGAGCTGTTTCAGTGCTGTGCTGTCTGAGTCTTCTCAGGCCAGGTGCCAGGTGAGCCAATGAACGGCCTGGATGATCCCAGCCCCAGCCTTGGGCCGCTCTAACTGTGGCTGCCTGTGGAGCCAGCCTTCAAGTTTCCCAGCTCAGGACTCAGACCTTGCTGAGCAGAGATGAGCTGTTCTCACAATGCTCTGCCTGAATTCCTGATCCAGAGAATCCATGAAAATGTTAAAATCTTACTGTATATAACCAAGTATTTGGGATAGTTTGTTACACAACCTTTAAGGATCTGGGGGGCTATAGGGAGAATATAGATTGACAGAGAAGATGGAAATACATGTTGAATAAAGTGGAGTGATTCAGAATAGCTTTGGTACAAGTAGTAGCTTTTGTAGTAGTAGCATTGCTAATGATGTGGGAAGTAATAGAATTAGTCAGTAGCTAATGCATCTAATCAAAGTCATCTAAGTCACAGATATGTTCTTTAACCTAATCCTTAAAAAAATGAGAATGAGGATAGTACTTATAATATCTTCATTTTACAGAGGGGAAAACATTAGTGCAGAGAGATGAAAGAATTTGTCCATGGTACCTGTAACTGATGGAGACCTGTTCCAGGTAATCTCTAAGCTTCAGAGTCTGCACACTTATTTCCACTTGAGTACCTGGGTAAAGATATGGAGGTAATAGGACACTTAACACTACAGACAAGTAAAATAACACTTATAAAGCTAATAATAACTAGCATTTATTGAACACTTCCTTGGGCTCTCTGCCAGTGTTATACTTAAAGCTTTATTGTAAGAGCAAATAAATTGTCTGAATAAGTGAGGCAGGATTGACATATATACACTCCTGACACTCTGTATAAGATAGGTGACTAATGAGACCCTGTTGTAAACTTCAGGGACCTCTACTCAATGCTCTATGGTGACCTAAATGGGAAGGAAGTCCAAAAAAATGTGAATATATGTGTTCATATAGCTTGATTCACTTTGCTCCACAGCTGAAACTAACACAATATTGTAAAGAAACTGTACTCTAATAAACTTAAAAAAAAATCTATGTAGGTTGGATGGCTGGCTAGGAGGAGAAATTAACCGAGTGGCCTGAAACAGGTTATTTACTGGGGACAAAAGAGACAGGCTAGAAAAATTGCCTTTCCTTAGTTATGAACTTTGAAATCTACTTAAAATGATGCAGAAGAGAAGTATCTAAAAGCTCCATAATCAGAGATGCAGTTGGGACTACAAAGGGATTCATAGAATAGACTGTGAACTAAATCCAAGTGCTGCAAATCACAGAGAATCTGTGTGGCACGTGGGAGTTCATCACTCGTGAACGTCCTTATATTTTAAGCCCACATTCTCAGTAACTTTGAATTGCATTTGGAAGAGAATCCAATAAAGACTCAGCCTGCAGGCTTACTTTTTTAAAAGTGTTATTAATATCAAATGATGCAACATTCATTGTGAGTCACTTGTAATAATTTTCAGGGCTAGAATAAAATCAAGTTCTTTCTCTCATTTAGTAGAGCAACTCTCAAAAACGAAAACAAATGCAAATGTGTGATTTGCCCATATTCTGTTCCTGCTATCTGATATTTATTGGACAAATCAAAGTCTTCTCACATATAAGCATGTACTGCAAGGTGTAATATGGGAAGAAAGAATAAGGAGTGTTCTTTCTACATTATATGTGGTTTTTCATAAAACTTTACCAGAACTGTGATTTCTGCTCATCTTGATCATCACCTGTGTTTGATCTCTGCAGGGCCATTTGGATTAAACTGTGGTCCCCTAGAAGGCAAGTGCTGCCCTACTGAATATAGTCTCTCAAATTCCCCAGCCAAGGACTTTAGATGGGAGAAGGCTTGTTGTTGGGGGAAACAGTGATGCTCCTACCCACAGCCACGCCCTCCTTCATTCTTGTAGCCTAATTCAGACTCTTTCCAAACCAACTATGTGCCCAAGCCTAGGAAATGGATCTCGATTGACTGGAGCCAATTCTGATTACTCTCTACCTCTTCTCTACTCTAGCTATCAATATAAAAAGGCACCCAGGAAAGATCCTATCTCCAGATAAAAAGACAGCCCCCTTCTCCCAACCCAGGTCTTCCTTCCTTCTTGGCATGCTGCAGCAAAGAGATGCTCTAGCAGCCACCTTGCAATTATCCGTAGAGAGGATAATAGTGATGGTGATGGGCTGGAGAACCACTGTGAGTTAGAAAAAGCCTGGTCCTGGATGGCATCACTGAGCCATGGTCTAGACTATCCACTTCCAGACATCATGTTTGCCACCTCCTGAGTTTTTGTTTTGAGCCACCCTGGGTCGATTTTAACATTTCTTGAGATCAACCACATCCTGAAGGATACAATGCTGCCCTAAGTATAAAAATAAAGATTTTCAATGAAACCAATATTCATGAAACATGAATAAGAATTGTATCTCAAAGCTATACACCTCCTATTAGTTTTCATAAATATCAGGAACTCAAAACTTATACTAGTCTTTCTTATAGCATCATCATCTTCACTCCTAGGGCAATTTTCTTGTACTGGGAAACATTAGCTAGCATGTAGAGTTACCCTTGTTGTTGTTCAGTCACTAAGTGGGGTCTGACTCTTTGAGACCCCATGGACTGCAGCATGCCAGGCTCCCCTGTCCTCCACTATCTCCAGAGTTGGCTCAAATTCATATCCTTTGCATCAGTGATGCTTTCCAACCATCTCATCCTCTGTTATCCCCTCCTTTTACCTTCAATCTTTCCCCGAATCAGGGTCTTTTTTTTTTTTTTTTTCTTGTTAAATGAAATTTATTTATTTATTTTTACTTTACAATATTGTATTGGTTTTGCCATTCATTGACATGAATCCACCATAGATATACATGTGTTCCCCATCCTGAACCCCCCTCCCACCTCCCTCCCCATCCCATCCCTCTGGGTCATCCCAGTGCACCAGCCCAGAGCACCCTGT
>NW_011494768.1:3548652-3549147 GCF_000754665.1 Bison bison bison
GGTGTTTTTCTTTCTGGCTTACTTCTCTCTGTATGATAGGCTCCAGTTTCATCTACCTCATTAGAACTGATTCAAATGTATTCTTTTTAATGGCTGAGTAATACTCCATTGTGTATATGTACCACAGCTTTCTTATCCATTCATCTGCTGATGGACATCTGGGTTGCTTCCATGTCCTGGCTATTATAAACAGTGCTGCGATGAACATGGGGGTACGACGTGTCTCTTTCAATTCTGGTTTCCTCGGTGTGTATGCCCAGCAGTGGGATTGCTGGATCATAAGGCAGTTCTATTTCCAGTTTTTTAAGGAATCTCCACACTGTTCTCCATAGTGGCTGTACTAGTTTGCATTCCCACCAACAGTGTAAGAGGGTTCCCTTTTCTCCACACCCTCTCCAGCATGTATTGCTTGTAGACTTTTGGATCGCAGCCATTCTGACTGGTGTGAAATGGTACCTCATAGTGGTTTTGATTTGCATTTCTCTGATAATGAGT
>NW_011494768.1:3549247-3561869 GCF_000754665.1 Bison bison bison
ATCTACCTCATTAGAACTGATTCAAATGTATTCTTTTTAATGGCTGAGTAATACTCCATTGTGTATATGTACCACAGCTTTCTTATCCATTCATCTTATGGTTTATAATAGCCAGGGTCTTTTCTAATGAGATGGCTCTTTGCATCAGGTGGCCAAAGTATTGGAGATTTGGCTTTAGCAACAGACATTCTAATGAATATTTAGGATTGATTTTCTTTAGGATTGACTGGTTTGATCGATCTTGCAGATTTTCCCTAGGATACAGTTATTAATAATAAATGCATTGCTCCTAGCCCATTTTTGTGGGGAGTTGCTATGTTGCTAGAAGATGGAAAATGAGTCAAGGGAAAGAGATGTGCCATGGAATCTCAAAATCATCATGAACATATGAGGGAAGGGAGGAAAGTATCACAATGTGTAAATAGTTGAGATGGTAGGAAAGAGAACAGGATTTTAATTCTAAGCTATCTCACAGGATATCTTCTTTATGCAAATTTCTTTACTTCCTTAAGCCTCAGTTTTCTCCTCTGTAAAGTGACAATGACAGTAATCATTATATTATTTGATTATCATGAGGATTAAATGAAGTAATGTTCCCACTAAAATAACTGGTCTATAACACATTTTCAATATGGCAACCATGGCTTTACAAATCAAAATGTATTTCCCAACAAAGAGGTGTCTCTTAGAATCAGTCATTTATCTGCTTATTTCCAGGCAAAAATGAATTCCTTTTATTCTCTCTTTTTTAAGCCCCTGAGATTTTACTCTGGCAACTTTTCATTGTCCCCTTGGTGTTTATGATAAATGGTTGGCTTGACTTGATGTTATCTTTGAAAAAATATTAGAGGGTATAAAGAGGTCCCTAATATTCCTTGCTATAGTCCTTACCTTTTTTGTGACACAGACCTGCTAGCACCAGCTCTCAAAGCTCTCACTGGGGCTCCCTAAGGAACCACGGAAATGAGAAAAGAAAGCAGTTCCAAAGTCACATTGATTTGTTTTAGGCTCGCCGCCTGGTGTTTCATAATTGCCCTGCCTAATTTTGTTTGTATCAGTATTTGTAAAAAGGAAGCTGAAGGCTCTCATCACCCCTGCAGATGTTGCGTGTGTTTCACAATGGTGCTTTGCTTAAAACGTTTAGCTTTGCACATCGAAGGCTTTGGTGAAGCATGGGCTTTCTAATTTGTTCTGCTCAAAGGGTCAACCCATAACATCAGAATCTCCTAAAACTTGTAGGAAAGCAAGTTCCTGGCCTACCCCTCACCTACTGAGGCTAAATCTCTAAGGGCCCAGTACCTGGATTCTAGCAGAGGCTCCACATGATTTTGATCCACACTTAAATTTGAGAATCTCTGCTCTCTTTCACTCCATCATTTCATTTTCTACTCTACATATTATAGTTCTTTCCTTCACATCACCTATAAGGCAGTTGACCAGGAAGATCCCTGGTTTACTCTATGAACCTACAATAATTTGTATTCCTACATTTTTCTGGTACCATTCACAAACTCGCCATGTACCTACAGTATGTAAATAATTCCTTAGAACAGCATGTGCATGCGCTAAGTTGTTTCAGTCATGCCTGGCTGTTTGCAACGCTATGGACCGTAGCCTGCCGGATTCCTCTGTCCATGGGATTCTCCAGGCAAGAATACTGGACTGTGTTGCCATGTCCTCCTCCAGGGGATCTTCCTGACCCAGGGATGGAACCCACATCACTTCTGTCTCCTGCACTGGCAGGTAGATTCTTTACCACTAGCTCCACCTGGGAAGCCCTCCTTAGAACAGATCCAGGCACAAAAATAGACCCCAATGCAGCTAGGTGTCACAGACCAAGTTATAATTCCAGGAAGGAAGAAAGGACTGTTTGAACTTTCTTGGGAAGAGAAAGTGCCACAAAGTTAAAAGAGAAAGCTCTATTACGTTAATGAATCAGAACCATAAATATGGAAAGACGAGAGGTTGATGGGATTTGAGGGTGGACAGAATTTTCTGTAATCTGACTAAGCAGATAATTTTATCCAAAAGTGGGTAAATAGTAGGGTACATTGTGCTCTGAACCTCTAACACATGTATATTTAAGAATCTGAGTCTCGCCTCTCCCACCCCCTCACACAGATGGAAGACACTTTATTCTACTTCCCACTACATGAACATTCTCTGAAAGCACCATGTCACTATTAAAGCTCCCAATTTTCAAAATAATCTTCCATGGGCCATCAAGAGCTACCACTGTGCATTAAAGACATCTCTAATTAATAAAAGGCTGTTTTTTAAAAAAAAGTCTCAAATAGCTAAATATATACAGGGAAGATCCAGTGTTTGCTACACAAGCAATCAAACAAATTGATGAACAGGAAGAAAATGACTATGGAACAAAAACTGTTCTATTATTAACCAGCAATCTGCATATTTCCCCCCAATTAATGCTTAGAATGGGATGTGAGTCAGTTGAAACCTAATTACTGGCATCTCACTTTGTTGATTAGCCCGGCAACAGTCACTGTTCTTGCTTCATTTGCATGAACTCTGGAGAACCACCTGGTAGGATGTCAGTCTCTGCTCTGCTACCAGAAATCTAAGAGATAGCTGGAACTTTTGGGGGGAGGTGTACACCCCTTCCTTGTCACTCTGTCGGGTAAATATTCTGTCCCTCACAGTTCTAATTTAACTGAAGAGGAAGACTTGCCTTTTGTAAAAATTTTCTGGGAATTATTCCTTTGCATGGAGCAGTGATGTACTTTGAGGGTAGTTTCCAGAATGTGATTAAGAGTAAGTGTGCTCTGGACTCTGTGATGTCCTAGTGAGATGGTGGGGGAGGGAGAGAGGCTCAATAAGGAGGGGATATACGTATACATATCGTTAATTCAGGCCTCCCTGGTGGCTCAGTGGTAAAGAATCTTCTCGTAATGCAGGAGACACAGGTTCGATCCCTGAGTTGGGAAGATCCCCTGGAGGAGGAGCGACAGCTCACTCCAGTATTCTTGCCTGGGAACATTCCATGGACAGAGGAGCATGGCAGGCTATGGTCCATGGGGTTGCAAAGAGTCGGACATGACTGAAGTGACTGAGCACATAGCTGATTCAAGTTGTTATATAGCAGAAACTAATACAGATTGTAAGGTAATTATCCTCCAATTTAAAAAAAATAAAAATATTTCTGAGGCTCAGTGACAACTTAGGGGGTGGAATAGGAGGAAGGTGGGAGGGAAATTCAAAGGAGAGAGGGGACATATAGCTGATTTATGTTGATGTGTGGCAGAAACCAACACAATATTGTAAAGCAATTATCCTTCAGTCAAAAATAAATATATTAAAATTTAAAATGTAAAAAAAGTAGGCATTGAGGACCTGATGGTGTCTGTCATATTAAAGCAACAAACAAGCATTTAAATAAGCAAACAAAAATACTTCCCAATGACACTCTTAACTTTCCCACCACCCTAGGAATAGCTAAGATAGGAATTGTTACCTTCAGGGTCTAGGACAGGGGTTGGCTAGTGCATGGTACGTTGGCAGAAACTCTGGCCTTGCCTATTTGTCTGTCCTCCCGTTGCACATAACTTGGGTAAATCCAAGCAACTTACCCTGAAACAGTGCATCAGGAGTTATAGTCATCGCTCCCATATTAATGAGGCTTTTCAATGTCTCTGTTTATTCACTTAGCTCTCCCAAGCAGCCCCCAAATTACCTACTCTAGCCTGCTCCGTTCTCCCCACGGGGGAGTTTTTCACGCACTTCAACAGAAAAAATGAAAGTTGGTGGGGAAACAAAGATAGCTTACCTTCCTATATCTGCTCTGACGATGTCCTCAATTGCACCCTTCTGTTCCTCATTTCTTTCCTCTAATCATTCACACAAGCTAGAGAATCTGTCCTGAGTTTCTCTGGAATCCACCCATCGCTGCCAACCCCCTGGCTCGAGCCATAGATCTGAACAGAGAGGTGGCAGGCGTGGGCAGCGGGGCGGCGTCTGGGAGCTGAAGTGTGTCAGCGCATCTGACAGGCAGGGCGACAGTGAGCTGAGCTGGGTCTGTCTCTCCGGCTGGAGCTCGCCACCCCCGCCCCCGGCCCCCGTACCGTGCACGGTGGACCACCGGGGGCCCTGCTGGCGTTGCTTTCCTCTGCTGGGCTTGCAGGCTCCCCCGGACGTGTGTCTTCTCTGCCTGGAGTCCTTGTCTTCAGCTCCTTATGTCCTATTCTTCCTTCAGGACTCGGCACATACGTCACCCCTCTGAGAGGTCTTCCCTGACCCTACGGGCCACCTGAGGTGCCCCCGTCTGGTACGACACTGACCCTTGGGCTCACTGATTCCAGTAGGCTTGTAAGACACTGACCCTCCATGGCCACTGCCCAGCGTTTTGTCGTTATGAAGTCTCTTCACCTAAACCCTGATTCAGGGCAGGATCTTTTCTTCTAAACACCTAGGATCCTTACCACTAGGCACAGTGCCAACAACGAGACAGGGATTCAATACATAATTCATTGAGAATCAAGTAGGGACCTCCCTGATGGTCCAGTGGTTAAGAACCTGCCTTCCAGTGCAGGGCACATGGGTTCAAGCTCTGGCCAGTGAACTAATATTCCACACACCCCGAGGAGCAACCAAGGCCTCATGCATCAGAGGAACTAAACCTTCTCATTGCAACCGATGAGTCCACACACCAAAGTAGAGAAGTCCACGCACCGTAATGAAGATTCTGTGTGCCACATCTAAGACCTGATGGAATCAAATAAATAAATAAATACTGAGAAAAAAAGAACTGGGTAGATGTCGAGTTACAAGTCCCAACCTCGCTGTTCCCCAGCTGTGTGGACTTGAGAAATTCACTTCATCTTTCTGAATTTTTGCATTTTCATTTCTGCGAGAAAGTTCTAAACTGAGTCATTGGTTTCCTGTCTCCCTCTCGAATGACCTAACAAAAAGACAGGTAGCCTGAAACCTGAAACCTTCACTTTTGAGCCTAGAAAACCTTGGCTCAAAACCAAGGCAATGTCCATGATAAGATATTTGGTGAGGTTTTCTTAATAAGGTTGTGGAATCAAATTCTTTTGAAGAATTTTTAATCCATCTTGGGTTCAATTCACAAGAAAATGCACGATGGATTGGAAGGGAGAGTAACTCTTTATCTTCCCAAAGATTACCTTTAGACTCAAAGATCTGAAAGACCTCTTGAAGTGTATTCTAGTTGAGCCCATTTCGTTTTACAGGGAAGAGGAGCAGAAGCCTCTGGATCTGGATTTTTGTGAACGTATTGTAGAATCTTACACAAAAATGTACCATTGCCAGCTATAAAGGAAAAAGTCATGCCCCTCAACAGTGAGGAAAATACTGCCTCTGTGGTTTGCAACTTCTTACATATACTTTGAAAAGATGGCCAGGATAAAAGAATAAGGACCACCAGGAAGGCCGTGGAAGGTTTCCTCAGTTGTCCATCTAGAAAACAACATAGGTATTTCATCAAAGAAAATGTATTCATTTAGTAAAATGTGGACCTCTCTAAAGAAGTATAGATTTTCTTACCAAAAAACCTTAGAGAAGAAGCGACTCTAGGGAACAGAATGTAGAATGCAATGAAGTCAAGTCATGGGGGCATGCAGTCTCGTCGTTTTCCGAGGGGGGATTTTTGAATGTAATCAGAGGGATGAATTGCAATCTTGCCCTGGCAATCCAACCAATAACCCCAGTTCAGTTCCAGCCCCTTCAGACACGTGTCTGTGGTGAGGGTGTTAGTATTTACATTCTGTATTACCACAAATATTGCTTCTTTGCTTTAGGGCAGATTGGCAGCAGACCTTACACACTGGAGGAAATGTTTAATGAACTCAATTCTTATTTTCTGTAACTCTCTAATCCTGAAACACTGAGGCTTCTCACCCAGAGATGTTTGCGGGTTTTATATATACATATATAGTCAGAACACAGAACAGTGGGGAGTGGGACTCCTCTGAAATTGCTGGTAAGAAAGGGAAGCAATGGCCCACTTTTCAGTAAATCTTGTACTTATCAATCCAGGAACATTGTGGTTAGTGTGCTGGGGATTTGATCCTAAAATAACCAGTGCCTCTGTGAACTGTCAGTCTTTGCAATAAAATTCTGTTACACCGTGACAGAGTAGCATCTGACTTATGGACAAGTTGCTCTAGAAAGACAGTTTAATGTAGTTTCAAGTGTGTAAAATGAAGTCAATGTAGGGCATGGAAAGATTGATTTATAGATGAGTTCCTGTGAGAAATATGAGAATAAATACAAATTAACACGTCACAATAAGGACTTATAAAGTACTTTAGCATAATTTATTCCTTGAACTTGGGTGAATATTAGCTCTAGGCTTTCCATTCATTTATTCAGCAAAGAGAAAGAATGATCCCACGGGAAGAATAGCTTTCATTCATTTTCTTCATTCCCCCGAACTAGTTCCAGACCCAGATCAGAAGTTGTCACTGGGATGAAGGTCTGGGGCTTGTGTGCGGGTGGTCCTGGAAGCAGGGGTCCCCTGTGATCTAATGCCTGGGGTGATCTGAGGTGGAGCTGACGTAACAATCATAAAAACAAAGTGCACAACAAACGTGACGTGCTGGAATCATTCCGAAACCATCTCCCCTCCATTCCCATAAACCTTGTCTTCCATGGAACCGGTCCCAGGTGGTAAAAGGTTTGGCGGCCGCTGGTGTAAGCCAATCTGTCAGCGAGCCGGGGGTGCTGTCAGGGAGGCCTTCCTGTGGTTCCTTCTCCCTAGAGCAGTTTGCTGGCCCCAGAGCTGTTTTGGAATTTCCAGCTGCTCTAGGCTCGTGATCTGGACAGTTCCTTCTTGGACAAAGGACAGACAGAGGGCCCTGGACTAGCATGAAGGGCGACACTACCAAAGGCCGAGGTGCTGCTGCCCCGCAGCCTCCTCCGCTGGGTGTCAACCCAGGGCCAGGTTCCTGGGCTTTCTGGCACTTCCATTTCACTCTCCTGGGCTTCCAGGTGGTGCTAATGGCAAAGAACCCACCTATCAGTGCAGCAGACATAAGAACCATGGTTCGATCCCTGGGGCGGGAAGATCCCCTGGAGGAGGACATGGCAACCCACTCCAGTGTTCTTGGCATGGAAAATCCCATGGACAGAGGAGGCTTAGGGCTACAGTCCACGGGGTGGCAAAGAAGTGACTTAGCATGCACACATCGCTCTCTACTCAACTCTCATTTGTTTGATAACTGAGGTTGTTTGCTGCATGTGACACATTCTTGGCAATTAGGCCACCACCTCCTCCTGAACATCCCTGGAGGAGTGTCCTTTGTTTCTCCATACAAGAAGCACTTTCAAGCTACTTTCAAGCACTTTCAAGTTCCCTGGGCCTTGCCCTGATTTTACAGGTGTCATCTCTGTCTTTGGGCTTCCCTGGTGGCTCAGCTGAGAAAGAATCCTGCAATGTGGGAGACCTGGATTCGATCCCTGGGTTGGGAAGATCCCCTGGAGAAGGGAAAGGCTACCCACTCCAGTTTCTGGCCTGGAGAATTCCAGAGACTATATAGTTCATGGGGTTTTGAAGAGTCGGACACAACTGAGTGATTTTCACTTTTGCTTTCATCTGTGTCTTTGAGGTAGCCTTCTCCAGGTTGAGAGTGTACCATTAACAGTTCCAGATAAGGCATCCAGGTACAACCCAAGGCCAAACCATAGCTTGCTAGACATCACAGAGAGGATTCCACTTCTGGTCTGATAGGCTCCAGAATGGCTAATTTCTGGTTGGGCTGTTCAGAGTAAGGAAAACATTTTTCCTTGAGGGAAGAACAATATCAAGTTTAGTGAAAACAAGCAAACAACTAACTTTACCTCACTTTCACAGCCTGGTGTTTCTGGTCAAGGGCCACTTCTGGGCTCCAGATCTTGTTGCCTTGGTCGAGTCTTGAAAAAGACACAGCTGGGATAACAAGTATCTTCCTGTTTGTTCTCAGGGTCGTAACATTCCTTTCTCCAGATGCTGCTCTCAGGACGAACCAGGTGTGATGGTCTGAGAGCAGGAAGACTGGGAGTCGGTGACAATGACTATGATGCCACGTGAACGATGTGAAGTTGTGTGTAGAGCATCTAGTAAAGTATACCGCTTATTCCTGAATCAGGAACTTGAAGACTTGGGGAAGCAGAGATAGGACACGGGTACCCATAGCAGGGGAAACGGTGACCGTGGAAGGGGTCATCTGAGGGGCCCTGGAATGAAGGGCTCAAGCTTAGGGGCACGGGTCAACCGGAGAGCACGGGTCACAGAGAGCAAAGGGATTTTCAGATCAAGGCCACCCTGAGGACTGAGAAATAAAGTATAAGCTTCTTTTCTTCTACTGCTTCCCTAAATATTAATACTTCCCCATTGATTGATAATTGAGTCTGAGGTTTTGCTCGCCTGTTTGCTTCCTCATTGAAAGTTTCAAGCTTTACTATTTCTGGGATCTGTACTTGTGAAGTCCCTGTGGTAGAAGATTATAGGATGTTTTTCTCTGAGTTAAGCATCTAGGAACCTGTGAGGTATTTTGATTCTAACTGTCCTCTATCTGGGCTATTGGAAATAAGCCACTCAAAAACCATAACTCAAAAAGACACCTGTACCCAAATGCTCACTGCTGCACTATTTAAAATAGCCAGGGCATGGAAACAACCTAAATGTTTGATGACAGACGAATGAATAAAAATGTGCTGCATACATACAATGGAATATTACTCAGCCATAAAAAGCAATGAAACTGCATCAGCTGTAGAGATGCGGATGAACCTAGAGCCTGTCACACAGAGTGAAGTAAGTTAGAAAGAGAAAAACAAATATCACATATTAATGCATTTATATGGCACCTAGAAAAATGGTGCTTATGAACCCATATGGCTAATTGATATTGTTGTATGGCAGAAACTAACACAACATTGTAAAGCAATTATATTCCAATAATAAAAACCAAAGCAAAACATAACTGCCACGACACTTGGTTGAAACAGTAGCTCTCATCTCTCATTTTTTCTATTTCCTCAGAAGTGTTGGGGCCCAGGACAGGCAGCCCTAATTGTGTCTCAGTGGCATATTGATGTGTGATTGTGTGTTAAATAAGGTTTATTGTTAGCTTTATTGCCTATAGTCTATAAGATACAACTTTACTGTGCCTTTGCAAATGGGATGTATTTCTTTAAAAAACTGACCAAAATTTTGCATATGTATAGATCTATATGATAGATTAATTATAGAAATACTATAGAGCCCACAAACACAGGGTAAGCAGAAGAAACATGACCCTGAGCCATCTGAACAAGAGGACTGGATGAATCCTTTTAGCATAAGTTTGGAAAACATATAGAAGGAGAAAAAACAGACATGCTGCAGTTATGAGTAAAGTACATCACATACCTGTTGCTTGCTAGATGCAGGCAGGATAAATGGTGAATTTCACACAGATGCATACTCATTCATGCTCCTATATTCTTCTTCTCTGTCATCCTGAGACATTCCCTCCCATCCCTTCCCAAAAGAAAGGATCAGATTCACAGAAAAGAAACTTATGATTGCCACGGGGAAGGATGAAGAGGAATGGAATAGTTAGGGAGTTTGGGAAAGTCATGCACACAATACTATCTTTAAAATGGATAACCAACAAGGACCTACTGTATAGCACAGGGAACTCTGCTCAATGTTATGTGGCAGCCTGGATGGGAGGGGAGTTTGAGGGAAAATGGATACATGTACATATATGGCTGAATCCCTTTGCTGTCACCTGAAACTATCACAACATTGTTAATTGACTATACTCCAATATAATGGCAACCCACTCCCGTATTCTTTCCTGGAGAATTCCATGGACAGAGTAGCCTGGTGGGCTACAGTCCATGGGGTTGCACAGAGTTGGACAAGACTTAGCGACTAACATTTTCCAATACAAAATAAAAAGTTTCAAAAAAGCCCGAGACAGAAATATTTCTGTCAATAGCAGTTTCTGTTGTTCAGTCTCTCAGTCATGTCCGACTCTTTGGAACACCATGGGCTGCAGCACGCCAGGATTCCCTGTCCTTCACTGTCTCCTGGAGTTTGTTCAAACTCAAGTCCGTTGAGTTGATGAAGTCATCCAACCATCTTATCCTCTGTCGCCCCTTCTCTTCTTGCCCTCAATCTTTCCCAACAGCAGTAGATTGAAAATAAAGAGATTTGGTTTTGTTCTGATTCCTGGCACTGAAAAAAAGTGAAAAGAGCAGGCACTAAGTCCTAGTGAACCGCACACCTGCTTGTTGGGGAACATTAAGTGACTGCTAAAATACAAGTGTATTTTATCTTGAACTAAAGTCACTTCCCTGGTAGCTCAGTTGGTAAAGAATCCACCTGCAATGCAGGAGACCCTGGTTTGATTCCTGGGTCAGGAAGATCCCCTGGAGAAGGGAAAGGCTACCCACTCCAGTATAGTCCATGGGATCGCAGAGAGGCTCGACTGAGCAACTTTCACTTTCACTTCACTTTCAAAGTCACTTAAGAGATGGCCAACACAAAGAAGACACTCTGACCTTCTTTTCTAGCTCCTTGAAAGTGGGAAATAAATCTCTGCTGTGAAAGAGGGAAAGGTATTCTCCTTGCATCCAGAGGTAGAAAGGCCCCCTTATCACCAAAGATAAGGAATTCGGGACTGAGAAGCCTGTGTAAACAAACCTTGGTACTTTAATTTGCTATCCAAGACCAAATTCTGTTTAGATTCTTCACTAATTAAGCACCCCAAACCTAAGCTTCTTTGTCCTGTCAATTCCTCACAAATTTATTGTTCTTTGCCTAAATAATATACAAGATGCCTGCTTTGGCCACTTCTGAGGTCCTACTTCTTTGAGACCTCCAGGCAAATGATTAAAATTGGTTTCTTTTTCTCCTGTTAATCTGTCTTGTGTCAGTTTTTTATTAGTTCAGCCACAGAAACTTAAGAAGGAGAGAGGGGAAAATTCCCCTCTCCCTGATAGTAGAATCACAGTTGCTTGGTTTTTGTTTAAATACACAGTCCAGAAGCAAAGACACTTGCTGTGAAGCAAATAAGTCTTGGAAATTTCCATTAGAAAAAAGCGTTAAGTATGAAATCCACTTGGTACAAGATGATATTACTGTGGGCTATGATTCTGGAAATAAGGAAGGATTTTTGACAGATGAGGCACTACTCTGATGTTCCGCCTTATACCAGGAGCAAAGAAGATTCTTGTGGATTCTCAGTGTCCATGAGATTCACTGAAAAAAAAACCCACTATGAATATGAATAACTTCGAGAGTCAGAAACACTGATCATATGCCAAGGCTCTCCATGAGCAAGAAAAAGTAATCAATCTGTGAGAATGAAGTTGAAGATGAAGTTGATCTTGAGATGAACAGATGCCCGCCATCCTGGGGCTTCTCAATTAAATCAAGAGTGTTTTTGGCTTTGTCTTTTTAGGTAAGGACAAAACTGGCACTGATACTCTTATGAATTTCCTTTCAAGGTTGAGAACACATGTAGCACAGCTTAGTCTTTGCTACGGGCATCCTGATGGGCCAAAAGGAGGCTGCAAAATAAGATTCTGGTACATGCCTGTTTTCTTTCTGATATAATTCTTTAAACTAAGTCTTTAAATTGGTGCCATACCTCGCATGGATACACTGTGAAGTCAACGATTAAGACTGAGTCCGACATGAAAACCAAGGCACAGAAAGCATTTGCTTAGCCATTCCTAATGTCAGAAATGTTTTAAAGATCACCCATCCACCCACCGGTCCATATGGTTGTTTCGCTGAGTCACTAAAGCTGGACGGATGACACCCAGCACTCTTCTTTCCCTAGTTCTTCTGCTCATTGAGCCTTGGAGGAATGTCCCAGGCAAGGGATATTTTGGTGTTCTACCCGTGTAATAGTAGTTTCAGAACTTTCATAGAGCTGAAGAAATTTCTACTGGAAGAGTCATTGAGTATGACAAGACCCAAAGGCCCTGTTACAGATGAGGTCTGCAGGATGCAAAGATGGTACTAGAAAATATTTGTGAGGCCCTGAGAATGAACAGCTACAAATACTTTATTTTGACCTGTGTCCAGATTATGTGATACATGTGTATATATCTACAGAAAATTATAAATGCAAATGCTGGTGTGAATATAAATAAATGTACCTAATATTGAGCACAACTTTTCCCAATGAGCCACGGTTAAGTTCAGTTCAGTCGCTCAGTCATGTCCAACTCTTCGCGACCCCATGAATCGCAGCATGCCAGGCCTCCCTGTCCATCACCAACTGCTGGAGTTCACTCAGACTCATGTCCATCGAGTTGGTGATGCCATCCAGCCATCTCATCCTTTGTCATCCCCTTTTCCTCCTGCCCCCAATCCCTCCCAGCATCAGAGTCTTTTCCAATGAGTCAACTCTTCGATGAGGTGGCCAAAGTACTGGAGTTTCAGCTTTAGCATCATTCCTTCCAAAGAACACACAGGGCTGATCTCCTTTAGAATGGACTGTTGATCTCCTTGCAGTCGAAGGGACTCTCATTCCTTCCAAAGAACACCCAGGGCTGATCTCTTTTAGAATGGACTGGTTGGATCTCCTTGCAGTCCAAGGGACTCTCAAGAGTCTTCTCCAACATCACAGTTCAAAAGCATCAATTCTTCGGTGCT
>NW_011494768.1:3561969-3564066 GCF_000754665.1 Bison bison bison
TCCCCATCCATTTCCCATGAAGTGATGGGACCAGATGCCATGATCTTCATTTTCTGAATGTTGAGCTTTAAGCCAACTTTTTCACTCTCCTCTTTCACTTTCATCAAGAGGCTTTTTAGTTCCTCTTCACTTTCTGTCATAAGGGTGGTGTCATCTGCATATCTGAGGTTATTTATATTTCTCCTGGCAATCTTATTCCAGCTTATGCTTCTACCAGCCCAGCATTTCCCATGATGTACTCTGCATATAAGTTAAATAAGCAGAGTGACAATGAGCCACAATTGTAGGTAATTACAGAAGCTGAGACACATAAATAAATGCAGTACTCCACTGGTTTTATTTTGAAAGGACTGGGTTTGTAATAGAAGAATTTTTCTTCTCACCTTGGTTTGGGTTTCTCTTGAAGCAGATTCTGAATGGAAGCAATTTTGGGGGGGAGGTAATTCTAGGAAACTGCAAAGGGGCATAAGGGAGTAAGAACAGAAAGGAAATCCAGGGAAAAGTGTGTTATGGAGCAAGTTGCTGCTGAAAACAATTGAATTTCAGACTTGATGAGGAGTCAATATAGAACGTACCTCAGAGCTGTCCCACCTGAGGGATATGGAAGCTGCAGTATTTATGTATCAATTCTTTTACATGTTGATTCCTCAGCACAAGGATGAGAGCTCTCAGCTGAGTCACAGCTGCTCTAGTGGGATGTTGTGGCTCATCCATGGTGACAGCTGAGGGAAAACCTCTAGGGCACCGATGGCATGGCTATGAGATTCTTCTGCCACAGCCAAGAGGAAAAGGGTGTCATCTCCTGAAGCCAAGTTCTGTGGCCTTTATCTTATGAAGCCAAGTTTTGTGCCCTCCAATAGAAGAAGACTTGGGAAATTTTAGGCTCCTATAAGAAAGGAAGGCGGGCATCAACTTGGGATGGACACTTTCCAAGGTATAGAATCTGCAGAGACTTACTAATTGGAGTAGAGAATGTTGTCACAATTCATGGAATTTCTTGACATGGGCTTCCTGGAGTTGGGAATTGTCTCTGAATGTAGGATCTGGTGTCTTATTGTGGTCCAGTTATATTCTGAAAGCAGATTCTTCTCAAGTGGTCCAAACAGCAGGCTTGGAAAACATTGTGTAATAGTATTGTTTCTTGTAACTCTTGGAGAGAGAGGATGAGGATTTTAACAGGCCCAGTGATTCCAGGTGTAAGATCACGGTTAACAGAGTTCAGGAGTTGTGAGGCTTCTGGATGAGTTCTGGGATCCCTGACATGAAAAAAAGGTTGAGCTCATGGACCATTGGCAGGGAGACTCAGCTGCCTCTCCCTAAGAGTCTTCTATAGAAGACACAGGGCAAAGGAAAACCTTAGGAAAACCACAGATATCTACTGGAGGATAGAAACAAATCTATGTCAGATAGAAACAGATCCACTGAAAGCAAGAATAGAGCCATGTCCTTATCTATAATTATAATAACTGTATCTGGTCAGTAAAGACACTGGCTTTTTCTTTTTCCACTGGAAAAGTTAGAATCTGGAAGAGTTTGTGCAAAGAGGGAGCTTTAGATAGGCTATAAATGTAAAGTATTAAATAGGATTGCACTAAGTTCTAGTAATTGAAACTTGATAGAAAAGTTATGAAGTTGAGCCAAAATTTCACTGGGCTTCCCAGACTGTGCCACCTGGGTTAGGAAAACTCCCTGGAGTAAGAAATGGTAACCCACCCCAGTATTCTTGCCTGGAAAATTCCATGGACAGAGAAGCCTGGAGGGCTATAGTCCATGGGGTCACAAAGAGTTGGACACAAAATTCTGAAAGAGATGGGAATACCAGACCACCTGACCTGCCTCTTGAGAAACCTATATGCAGGTCAGGAAGCAACAGTTAGAACTGGAAATGGAACAACAGACTGGTTCCAAATAGGAAAAGGAGTACATCAAGGCTGTATATTGTCACCTTGCTTATTTAACTTCTATGCAGAGTACATCATGAGAAACGCTGGGCTGGAAGAAGCACAAGCTGGAATCAAGATTGCTGGAAGAAATAGCAATAACCTCAGATATGCAGATGATACCACCCTTATGGCAGAAAGTGAAGAGGAACTAAAA
>NW_011494768.1:3564166-3572814 GCF_000754665.1 Bison bison bison
ATAGCATATTGAAAAGCAGAGACATTACTTTGCCAACAAAGGTCCATCTAGTCAAGGCTATGTTTTTTCCAGTGTTCATGTATGGATGTGAAAGTTGGACTGTGAAGAAAGCTGATCGCCAAAGAAGAATTGATGCTTTTGAACTGTGGTGTTGGAGAAGACTCTTGAGAGTCCCTTGGACTGCAAGGGGATCCAACCAGTCTATTCTAAAGGAGATCAGTCCTAGGTGTTCTTTGGAAGGAATGATGCTAAAGCCGAAATTCCAGTACTTTGGCCACCTCATGCGAAGAGTTGACTCATTGGAAAAGACTCTGATGCTGGGAGGGATTGGGGGCAGGAGGAGAAGGGGACGACAGAGGATGAGATGGCTGGATGGCATCACTGACTCGATGGACGTGAGTCTGGGTGAACTCTGGGAGTTGGTGATGGACAGGGAGGCCTGGCGTGCTGCAATTCATGGGATCGCAAAGAGTCAGACACGACTGAGTGACTGAACTGAACTGAACTGAACAATTGAACACACACATAGCAAAAGATGATTTAAAGAATAATGGTTCATAATCGTCACTTAAAACAAATGGAAATAAAGGGTTTTTATGCTGTCCCATTCCCCAGAAAATCTGCTCCATGAGCACAGTGATTCAAGAATTTGCTTAGTTCCATTCCTTACATTTCTAACATGGTACCTGTGTCTGGTAAATGTTCAGTAAATATTTACTGAATGAGTGAATATATATTCTCCAGTGAGTTAATATTGTACTGTCTGCAGAAATGTACAAACTGACGAAAATGTAAATATATAATATTAAAGTAAAAGTTTCGCCATGTATCTTTGGTTCTAGTGTTTCTGTCTTAAAACTCACATAATTTTCTTCCTTGTTTTCTACTCTCCAGTCAAACTGACCTTTCTTGTGTTTCATGGATTGCCTCACTTACTTGCTGCCCCAGGGTTTGGCTCTATCTAGGTCCTCTGACTGGTCTGCTTTCTTGAAGGCCTTGGAAAATTTCACCCTTTCTCCCTTTTCTAGTTTTGTTCAAATATGCCTTCCAAAAGACTCACTCTGCCATGTTCCAGCCCATTATTCTGTTTTACTTATGTTTTACTATCTGCAGTAGTCCTGATATATTCTGTCTTTGAATTTTGCTTGGTTCATCTCTGCAGCTTCCACAAGAAGGTAAGCTCCGTAAGAGGAGAACATTTTTTTTTTTGCCTTGTTACCACCATCTCCCCAGGTGTAGATGAGTGCCTTAGGCAGGGAAAGTGTCTTGGTTTGAATAACCAGAGACAAAAACTTCAGCTCAAGTCATTTCTTTAGCTGTACTGCAGGAAACACAGGGAAGGGTTAGGGAGGTACAGAAAGCAAAGGGAAGGTGGTCCAAAAGGCTGTCACTGAGGTTACCACGGGGTACAGTCGGAACTCAAAGTGAGTGTGAACCTTCTGAGAGAGGATAGGAGGCCAGCCTCAGAACAATCCCACTGAGGGCGAAGGGAAGCTGGGATATTTATTGCCAGCTCTCAACTCTCATTGGCTGATGTTTCTTACAGGGAACATTAATGTTTCAGCACTTCTGGTTTATCCCTTACTCTATGCCAGCTTCAGGAGAAAGCCTTTAGGCAGAAGCTCCCAGATGTTTAAGTGAGAAATGTTTAATGTTTCTGCCGATTACCTCCTGGAAGGCTAAAGGGATATGGAGCTGACATAGCCATCAGAATGGGTTTTGATAAATAAATCATCCATCTGAAAGAAAAATAAAATGAATGATATATAAAGGCAATGTAGAACTCTTTATGTTAATACTTAATGCATCCCTAAACATTACAGGCCAAGTGCTATAAAGGAAAATGTTTATTTGTAGAAAAGCCCTAGAGAAAGTCAACAGTTAAGGCTGAGAGCTAAACAGTTTTTCAGATCAGTTTCACAAAGAGCAAATCACTCATGGACAGATTTGCATGTAGCTTTTAGAGTCTTCTTTGGCGGGGATGTTTGCATATATGAAAAATGAGAGCTAAGGTTATTTGATATTTTATTGTTCATTTAGGGGCAGTGTTTCGTTCTGTGGTTTCATTTTATGAAATCACTTCTGAGATGATAACTCTATGTCAGACGGTCTCAGCTTGTTCTTAACTCTCAACATCATGCACATCTGCTCTTTTTTCGGGGCCTTGTGATAATATTCGAGCAAAGGAAATAATATCCAGTCTGATGTACGAGCCAGAAGCAGCACCAAGAAGTGGTCTGCAGGGGCTTTCTCCCCCTGATTATCCTATTCCCTCCAAAGGTCCTCCTGAAAAACCACCCATTACAAGCAGCAGCAGCGCATGTGGCCCCAGTTCAACAACAGGCCCCTGCTGCTTCTCCAGCCAGAGTGTGGGCCCCGAACTCCCATCGTACGGAAACTCTGGAGCCACTGCTTCTCGGGATCTAGTCTCCGTGGCTTCAACGTAAACTCTGAGATCTACAGCAACCGTCCTGCAGTGCTCCTCCTTGGTGAGATTAATCACTCTCCCAGTAATGGAGCCGAGACGCGATTACTGAAGCAATGGCAGATCTTGACGTGGAAGTCCGGGAGTTTGGAGTTGTTTCTGAACACAGGGTTTAGTGCCCCCTTGTGGTGAAGAGATTTCTAAATGCAGACAGCTCACTGGAATGGACCCTGAGAGTCCTGGTAACAAACCCTGTTAAAAATTTTTGTCATCATTTTAAAAGTTTTCAGATAATGTACAAGAATAGGACAAAGAAATGTTATGCACTCTTTACCACATTCATCAGTTTTTAATATTTTGCTACATTTACCATTCTCTTCTCTTTTTCCAAACATGTTGGGTACAACACGCTCCTTTCTTCCCTAGTACTTGAATGCATATTTCTTACACTCAGGGTGGTTTCTAACATTACTAAACAGTTACCAAAACAAGGACATTTAACATTAGATATAATACTTCCATATGATCTACAATCCATAACTGATTTCAACAATTCTCCTAATGATATCATTCATAAAACATTTGCATTTTTTTGTATAAGATCTAGTTAGACATCACATGCAGTTTTAAGTTTTATTTCTCTTTAGATTTTAATCTGCAACAGCTGCTCAGTCTTTGTCTTTTGTAACACTGATTAAAAAAAAAAAAAAAAAGAGACAACTTAAGGTTTTTTCGCTTATTGGTTATATGGCATGTTTCATGGGTATGACTAGGGTTCCAAAGGACTTAAGAGAAAAAATCTAACACAAAAGACAAGTCTAAAATTTGAGGAGACAAGCTGTCCAAGATCCTTGTCATAATCATGTAATTACATAACAGTGCAAGTCCCAGTAAATGGTTAATATTTATCTAAAGTAAAGCTTCTCTCAACCACATCTGGGGTACTTAAATGCGTTGCTGTCTCCTCCAAAGGTGTCACCGTCTCTCTTCCTGCACACACTTGTATTCTCATCTTAGCATCTTTTGACAGAAATTAAATTAACTCTTGTCTCCACAAACCTCATTGTTCAAAATTTACCTCTCAACAGTCATGAAATATGAGCATCTCTGATGCACCCAGCATGTTTTCTGCAGTGTAACGGATAGCTCGCTTCCTTCTCAGCTCACGTTAAAGTATAAGGCACATGGTGTGGAATTATTTAAACCCATCACTTATTCTCTTTCTGTTTTTCTTTTGCGAGAGTGTTTAAGCTCAAACAGCTCTCCTCTCTATTAGCAGTTACTAACCTGGCTTTAACATCAGGTAAGAGAAAAAGCATCATGGGACATAAAGAGCTCACACAACGAAATTCTGGTTCCCTAAATCGAGTTGTTTCAACAATTTCATCAAGAGTTCCAAAATGTTCCAGCACAGTGTTAGGTACTGGGGCTCCAAAATTAGGTCCATATTCTTCCTAAATTCTGAGAGTTTAAAGTTAAGTGGGAGAGAAAGAAAGTGTATCATGCAGTTTTAGTTGATAAGAAACACCATTAGGCAAATACATCATGATGATAAACTGTGTAGGGTGGTTTGCTGCCCGAATGTGATAGCCCGGAAGTCTTCTCACAGAAGGAAGCTTCCACAATGGGACCATGAAGGTATGTTAGTGGACAGCCAAACCAGGAGGAGTGATGAGGAAGAGAGCGACTCAGACCAAAGGCGCAGTGTGTGCGGAAGTCCAGAGAAGAAAAGGAAATTGGAAAAGAAGAGGAACCGAAAGATTTGTGATGTGTGATGTATCAGTCAGCTCTTTCTATAAAATGCTGTGTCACATGAGTCAGCTCAAAATTCAATGGCTTTCTACCATGAGCATGTATTCTCATGTTTCATCTACAGACTGGCTACAGTTTGACTGACTTACAATGAGTTCAGCAGGATAGCTCAGTTTCAAGCTGTGGTTAAACTGGGTATAGATACACAGTATGGATTAGATTTGTGGATTCTTCAAGGTCTTTATTCTGAGGGTCATGCAGAAGGGGAGTGAGTTACCCAGGCATGTTCTTCTCCTGATAGACCACTGGAGCAAAAAATCAAGTCAAACTACCCATGCACATTTAAAGTCCCTGCCTGTGTTATGAGCACCAACATCTTATTGGCCAAAACGAGTTACATAGCAAAGCCCAAAGGAATGACTTGGGGGAATATACTCTGCCTCCATTGGATGCAGGTATGTGGATGTTTATTGAATATAAACCTAAACTATCTCATATGCTTTATTTGGATCCTGTAAAGACCTGGAGAGGTAGGCAAGGGTCATAGGAGCCACTTACACAGTTAGACTTCACCCATGTACGATTTTCATTTGGAAGAGCCAAATTTGTATTTTAATGTGATCACATCTGTTGTAGCTGGATACGGATGAGAACAGAACAAGACTGAGGCTGAGGCAAATTTAAGGAAGATTTTGGGAGACAGAAGCACCTATGAAGTTTTCTTCAATAAGCTGAGAAAATGTAAAGTTACAGATACATCCCAGATTAGATTATTAATTTTTACTTCAGTTTAACAAATTGAAATAGAAACCAGGATTGGTGGAGGATTCAAAGGTCAAATACATTGACTTGAAACTGGTGATAAGAAATTCATCAAATTATTCTGGATACTCTGACTTTATTTTGTTGTTGTTTTATAAATAATGTTTTGTTCTACAAAACCCTTGCTCTATTATTTTAAATGCAGGGCCCTCAGAGTTGTGTCTTCCTGGGTATTGCTCCTTAGTATATGGTCCCCTGAGGAGAAGAAGCATCAGTATCACTTGGAAGCTTTCCAAATATGCAGAATCCTGGACCCTAGGGTAGACCTATGGATTACAAATTACAACCATTTAAAAAGATCCCTGGGTAATTCTCATGCTCACTAAAGCGTGAGAAGCACTATTATAAGGTATTTAAAGAGGAAACACAAATTATAAAAAAAAAAAGCAGCTTCCTTATTCAGTCAACGTCTCACATTTGCTATGGTCTGCAGAGTGGTGCCTACAGAGCTATATTACTGCAAGCTTACAGTCTGGAAGCCACATAGAAGCTGCATACCTAAATATTGCAGTATGTGATAAAGGTGTTAAGATAAAGTGTGAAGTCATTAGCAGCAACCAGTTTTACTTCAGGTGAATGAAGAAAGCTGAGTAGAAGGTGTGATACGCTAGAAGGTGTGATATGCAGACTAGACTCTGAGTATTTCTGGAATTCCGAGAGGCAGTGATGAGGTGAGAAGACATTCTGGGAGGCATTTCAATGTAGGGTTGGAGGAAGGCAGCACTCATCCAAAAATGCTCAGCCAGAAAACTAACTGGACTGACAGATGTGAGAGGAAGCAGAAATTGGAAGCGCTTTGAAACCAGTTAGTTTAAAATGGTGGTATAAGGAAAAGTGAAGTTAAAATTAAAGATCAGAAGACAATGCAGAAAATGATTTGAGGCAGGGACAGCTGTGGTATCCTCCATAGAGTGGTCCTCAGAACCTCGCTTCTGAAGTCAGGGAACAGGAGGGAACTTTCTCCTCTGCTCCTCTAGACTTGTCACGTGATTCTTTCTAAGACTCAGTTTCTTCACAGGTAAAATGAGGGTGATTGAACATATCCTTCAGTAGTTTCTACAGTCACGGCTCCCAACGAATGTTGCCTCCTGGTTTCCGTGTCTTTATTTGGACCCACATTGGTGCTGCTGCTTAGCCATGTGACTTGAGAATGGTGTACAAGCAGAATTTAGCTAAGTTCTTGAGCACTGGGTCTTTCCTCTTGCACTGTAGTCCTGAGACTTCCATGACATAAAGACCATCAGGCCATGTGGAGTGGGCGTTGTGAGGGTCCTTTGTATATTCTGGATACGGTATACATTTTTGTACAAAATACAAAAATCTCTTTTCCAGATATTCTGCAATTATTTTCTCTTCATGCATGTCTTGTCTTTTCATGCTCCTAACTTGTACATATTTATAGCAGCTTCACTTGTAGTAGCCAAAAACTAGAAATAATACCAAAGTCCACAAATGTATGACTGGGCGAATGCATTGTAGTACATCTGTACAATGGAGTACTACCGAACACAAAAAGGTATGAACTTGTTTCCTTTTTCTTGTGGCAAGAGAAGCCTTATTGTTTTAAACTACTAACGGTTAGGTTGGTTATACGGCATGTCCCATAGGTTGCTATATCCATTACCACATTTTATCTTTTAATTTCTTAGTGAGATAAGAGATACTTAGTCTGGGGGTAATTAAATATTAGATACTATTTTTTAACTGAGCATTCATTTTTTTTTTTAAAGACAGAAGCATACTATATATACTCTATATGCTATTCTATAATTTGTCTTTTCTTTTCTCTTCTTTTTTAATTTTACAATGTACCCTTTGAGGATTTTTCCTTGTCAGCACACAAAGCTCTACTTCATTCTTTGTAATTATCTACAGTCTACTGAATGGATGTCTCATAATTTATGTAGCCATTCCCCTGCTTATGGGTCTAAGGCTGCATCTCATCTTTTTTAAGCAACAGGTCATTTTTATAATGAATATATTGATGTGAATATATCAGTGCCCATTTGTAAGTGTAATGGTGGCATACATTCTTGGTTTTAAGTGTACGTATGTTTTATTTTCTGATAGATTTTTATCCTTTACATTGATATCCAATGAAGTTGTAGTGATCAACTTATCAGAGTATATGAGACTACCTATTATTAACCATTGTCAATAATATAATTTATTAAATCTTTTGGTAGCTTCCAGTCTGATAAGTGAAAAATCTCTCAACATCTCACTTTTGTTTCAATGTACATTTTCTTAATGGGAATGGTGTTGCACAACTTTTTACATGCCTATTAACTGCTCAAGTTCTGTTTTCTGGTTAAATATTATGTATATTTTTCTATTATAATTCTGGTCTTTCATTATTGATTCGAAAAAGTATTTCAGAAATTAAGGAAACTGTCCTTTATTTTTATTTGCTAAGAATAGTTTTCCAGGCTAAGCATTTTTCTTTTGACTTTTGTTTATGATATGGAATTTTTGAATTTTACATAGCCAGAGTTACCAGTCTTCTGTATTTTCCGTGGGTACTTTTATTGGCTGCAGCTGTGTGTGCTTAGTTGCTTCAGTCATGTCTGACTCTTTATGACCCTGTGGACTGTAGTCCGCTAAAGCTCCTCTGTCCATGAGATTCTCCAGGCTGAAATACTGAAGTGGGTTGCCATTCCCTTCTCCAGGGGATCTTCCCAACCCAGGGATTGAACCCACGTCTCTTACATCTCCTGCATTGGCAGGCAAGTTCTTTACTACTGGCGCCACCTGGGAAGCCCCTAGCTTTATTTAAATACTTCAGTCTTTCCTCTGGATTGTTTCTTATTTTAATGCAACAATTTAGATACAGATCCACTTAATTATGCTTTTCAAATATCTAACTGATTTGTCTCAATTTCATACATTGAAAGATCCATTAATTCACATTGATTGAAATATCTTTTGTTATTTTGAAATATTGAATTTAAATCCAGCTTGCAATTCTTTTCACATCCATTATTGCTTCTTCTATTCATATCCCTGTACTGAATTGTTTTGACTGTTGTAACATCACAAAATCTGCTGAACTTATATTTATTATTTTCACATATTTGTATCCCCACAAGAAGTTAAGACTAGTCTACTGAGAAGGAAGTGTATTTTTATAGGAATTTTAGGTCATTTTAGGAGGAATTGAATAACATCACAAAATAGTCAGCCTCGATCACCAGGACCTGTAAGTCTTCTTCATGTCTCCCAGTATTAATCCTTTAAAGGAACATTTGGTTTTTTTGGAAATGGGAGAAGTCTTACAGAGTCAAGTAAGGTTAACAGCAAGGAATGATGCTGGGTAACCAGATCAAGACTGAATGAACCGGACAATATTAAACGCTACAACATTCGAATCATAGGGGTTCCAGAAGAAGAAGACAAAAAGAAAGACCATGAGAAAATACTTGAAGAGGTAATAGTTGAAAACTTCCCTAAAATGGGGAAGGAAATAATCACCCAAGTCCAAGAAACCCAGAGAGTCCCAAACAGGATAAACCCAAGGCGAAACACCCCAAGACACATATTAATCAAATTAACAAAGATCAAACACAAAGAACAAATATTAAAAGCAGCAAGGGAAAAACAACAAATAACACACAAGGGAATTCCCATAAGGATAACAGCTGATCTTTCA
>NW_011494768.1:3572914-3574140 GCF_000754665.1 Bison bison bison
ACAGCCCAGATTATTGTACCCAGCAAGGATTTCATTCAAGTATGAAGGAGAAATCAAAAGCTTTTCAGACAAGCAAAAGCTGAGAGAATTCTTCACCACCAAACCAGCTCTCCAACAAATACTAAAGGATACTCTCTAGACAGGAAACACAAAAATGGTGTATAAATTCGAACCCAAAACAGTAAAGTAAATGGCAATGGGATCATACTTATCAGTAATTACCTTAAACGTAAATGGGTTGAATGCCCCAACCAAAAGACAAAGACTGGCTGAATGGATACAAAAACAAGACCCCTACATATGTTGTCTACAAGAGACCCACCTCAAAACAGGGGATACATACAGACTGAAAGGGAAGGGCTGGAAAAAGATTTTCCATGCAAATAGAAACCAAAAGAAAGCGGGAGTAGCAATATTCATATCAGATAAAATAGACTTTAAAACAAAGGCTGTGAAAAGAGACAAAGATGGTCACTACATAATGATCAAAGGATCAATCCAAGAAGAAGATATAACAATTATAAATATATATGCACCCAACATGGGAGCACCATAGTATGTAAGACAAATGCTAACAAGTATGAAAGGAGAAATTAACAATAACACAAGAATAGTGGGAGACTTTAATACCCCACTCACACCTATGGATAGATCAACTAAACAGAAAATTAACAAGGAAACACAAACTTTAAATGATACAATAGACCAGTTAGACCTAATTGATATCTATAGGACATTTCATCCCAAAACAATGAATTTCACCTTTTTCTCAGGCACACATGGAACCTTTTCCAGGATAGATCACATCCTGGGCCATAAATCTAGCCTTGGTAAATTCAAAAAAATACAAATCATTTCAAGCATCTTTTCTGACCACAATGGAGGCTGAACAACACGCTGCTGAATAACCAACAAATCACAGAAGAAATCAAAAAAGAAATCAAAATTTGCATAGAAGTGAATGAAAATGAAAACACAACAACACAAAACCTGTGGGACACTGTAAAAGCAGTCCTAAGGGGAAAGTTCATAGCAATACAGGCATACCTCAAGAAACAAGAAAGAAGTCAAATAAATAACCTAACTCTATACCTAAAGCAACTAGAAAAGGAAGAAATGAAGAACCCCAGGGTTAGTAGAAGGAAAGAAATCTTAAAAATTAGAGCAGAAATAAATGCAAAAGAAACAAAAGAGACCGTAGCAAAAATCAACAAAGCCAAAAGCTG
>NW_011494768.1:3574365-3575015 GCF_000754665.1 Bison bison bison
ACAAAAGAGACCGTAGCAAAAATCAACAAAGCCAAAAGCTGGTTCTTTGAAAGGATAAATAAAATTGACAAACCATTAGCCAGACTCATCAAGAAACAAAGGGAGAAAAATCAAATCAATAAAATTAGAAATGAAACTGGAGAGATCACAACAGACAACACAGAAATATAAAGGATCATAAGAGACTACTATCAACAATTATATGCCAATAAAATGGACAACGTGGAAGAAATGGACAAATTCTTAGAAAAGTACAACTTTCCAAAACTGGACCAGGAAGAAATAGAAAATCTTAACAGACCCATCACAAGCACGGAAATTGAAACTGTAATCAAAAATCTTCCAGCAAACAAAAGCCCAGGTCCAGACGGCTTCACAGCTGAATTCTACCAAAAATTTAGAGAAGAGCTAACACCTATCCTACTCAAACTCTTCCAGAAAATTGCAGAGGAAGGTAAACTTCCAAACTCATTCTATGAGGCCACTATCACCCTAATACCAAAGCCTGACAAAGATCCCACAAAAAAAGAAAACTACAGGCCAATATCACTGATGAACATAGATGCAAAAATCCTTAACAAAATTCTAGCAATCAGAATCCAACAACACATTAAAAAGATCATACACCATGACCAAGTGGGCTTTATTTC
>NW_011494768.1:3575115-3576416 GCF_000754665.1 Bison bison bison
CAGGAATAGAAGGAACATACCTCAACATAATAAAAGCTATATATGACAAACCCACAGCAAACATTATCCTCAATGGTGAAAAATTGAAAGCATTCCCTCTAAGGTCGGAACAAGGCAAGGGTGCCCACTTTCACCATTATTATTCAACATAGTTTTGGACGTTTTGGCCACAGCAATCAGAGCAGAAAAAGAAATAAAAGGAATCCAAATTGGAAAAGAAGAAGTAAAACTCTCACTATTTGCAGATGACATGATCCTCTACACAGAAAACCCTAAAGACTCCACCAGAAAATTACTAGAACTAATCAATGATTATAGTAAAGTTGCAGGATATAAAATCAACACACAGAAATCCCTTGCATTCCTATACACTAGTAATGAGAAAACTGAAAGAGAAATTAAGGAAACAATTCCATTTACCATTGCAACCGAAAGAATAAAATACTTAGGACTATATCTACCTAGAGAAACTAAAGACCTATACATAGAAAACTATAAAACACTGGTGAAAGAAATCAAAGAGGACACTAATAGATGGAGAAATATACCATGTTCATGGATTGGAAGAATCAATATAGTGAAAATGAGTATACTACCCAAAGCAATTTATAGATTCAATGCAATCCCTATCAAGCTACCAATGGTATTCTTCACAGAGCTAGAACAAATAATTTCACAATTTGTATGGAAATACAAAAAACCTCGAATAGCCAAAGCTACCTTGAGAAAGAAGAATGGAACTGGAGGAATCAACCTACCTGACTTCAGGCTCTACTACAAAGCCACAGTTATCAAGACAGTATGGTACTGGCACAAAGACAGAAATATAGGTCAATGGAACAAAATAGAAAGCCCAGAGATAAATCCACGCACCTATGGACACCTTATCTTTGACAAAGGAGGCAAGAATATACAATGGATTAAAGACAATCTCTTTAACAAGTGGTGCTGGGAAATCTGGTCCACCACTTGTAAAAGAATGAAACTAGAACACTTTCTAACACCATACACAAAAATAAACTCAAAATGGATTAAAGATCTAAATGTAAGACCAGAAACTATAAAAGTCCTAGAGGAGAACATAGGCAAAACACTCTCTGACATATATCACAGCAGGATCCTCTATGACCCACCTCCCAGAATATTGGAAATAAAAGCAAAAATAAACAAATGGGACCTAATTAACCTTAAAAGCTTCTGCACATCAAAGGAAACTATTAGCAAGGTGAAAAGGCAGCCTTCAGAATGGAAGAAAATAATAGCAAATGAAGCAACTGACAAACAACTAATCTCAAAAATAT
>NW_011494768.1:3576516-3584133 GCF_000754665.1 Bison bison bison
ATCTCAAAAATATACAAGCAACTCCTACAGCTCAACTCCAGAAAAATAAATGACCCAATCAAAAAATGGGCCAAAGAACTAAATAGACATTTCTCCAAAGAAGACATACAGATGGCTAACAAACACATGAAAAGATGCTCAACATCACTCATTATCAGAGAAATGCAAATCAAAACCACTATGAGGTTCCATTTCACACCAGTCAGAATGGCTGCTATCCAAAAGTCTACAAGCAATAAATGCTGGAGAGGGTGTGGAGAAAAGGGAACCCTCTTACACTGTTGGTGGGAATGCAAACTAGTACAGCCACTATGGAGAACAGTGTGGAGATTCCTTAAAAAACTGGAAATAGAACTGCCTTATGATCCAGCAATCCCACTGCTGGGCATACACACTGAGGAAACCAGAAGGGAAAGAGACACGTGTACCCCAATGTTCGTCACAGCACTGTTTATAATAACCAGGATATGGAAGCAACCTAGATGTCCATCAGCAGATGAATGGATAAGAAAGCTGTGGTACATATACACAATGGAGTATTACTCAGCCATTAAAAAGAATACATTTGAATCAGTTCTAATGAGGTGGATGAAACTGGAGCCTATTATACAGAGTGAAGTAAGCCAGAAAGAAAAACACCAATACAGTATACTAACGCATATATATGGAATTTAGAAAGATGCTAACAATAACCCTGTGTACGAGACGGCAAAAGAGACACTGATGTATAGAACAGTCTTATGGACTCTGTTGCAGAGGGAGAGGGTGGGAAGATTTGGGAGAATGGCATTGAAACATGTATAATATCATGTATGAAACGAGTTGCCAGTCCAGGTTCGATGCTCGATACTGGATGCTTGGGGCTAGTGCACTGGGACGACCCAGAGGGATGGTATGGGGAGGGAGAAGGGAGGAGGGTTCAGGATGGGGAACACGTGTATACCTGTGGCGGATTCATTTTGATATTTGGCAAAACTAATACAATATTGTAAAGTTTAAAAATAAAATAAAATTAAACATTAAAAAAAAAAAAGACTGAATGAAACTCCTCTTCTTAAATCTCTCTAAAACTAGTTCAGAGAAGACTTGTGGTTGCCAAGGGAGGGGGCATTGGGAGAGGGGTGGAATGGGAGTTCGGGATGAGCAGATGTAAGCTACTATGCATGGAATGGATAAGCAACAAGGTCCTACCATATAGGACAGCGAACTAGATTCAGTGTCTTGTGATAAACCATAATGGAAAACAATATTTATAAAATTATATATATATATATTCAATTTTATAACCAAATCACTTAACATTGTAAAGCAACAGTACTTTGATTAAAAAAAACATAAAAAGTAAAAAAAAAAAAAAAAAACTAGTTCAGAGAATGTTTTCAAAAGAATCATTCCAAGTATATTTGATCAACTGCCTTGAATGGAGTACATTTAAAGCCTCTCATGATGACTACATTTGAGGAATGACACTCAATTGCCCATGTACATTTTAGTATATTCAGTTCACCATCATTAAGAAAATACAAACAATGTAACTTAATAAAACTGCTTAATCTGCCCAGTAAAAACTGAACACAAATTTTACATTCACCATGATGACAGCTATTTAAAATTAGCATGCTCATGACAAAGTTGCAAAAAGAAACCTCTGATAAAATGAAGGGATTAGAAGAGACTTTTCTTCCTGAAAAATTTGATTAATGCTGTTATGAAAGTACTTATATAATAAAACAAATTAAGAACTTAATTACTTTGTAGTCATATCTCCTGAAGGAACATCCCATGAGGCATGTGAAGCATAATGTGATAAGGATGTTATTCTAGCTCATGTGTAGAGCAGCATGGTAATGTAATAGCACAGGAACAGAAACCAGAGTCTAAAACCTGCCTTCAAGATTCGAGCTCTGTTGTTTAGGAGGAACTGATCTGACTTTCAAGAGTCCTTAGATGTGGAGGGATTAGAATCCCTCCACAAACTTTTTAGAATCTTGCTCCTCAGAGTGGTCCATGGACCAACAGCCGCCTTAGGTTAGCATCACCTGGAGGTTATTAAAAGTGCAGAATTTAAGTTCCCAAGCCAGTCCTCCAGAATTATCAGAATTAGTGGGATGGAGTCTAGCAATCTGAGTTTTCACAATCTCTCCAGGTGACTCCTGTGTGGGCAAAAGTTGGAGCAGCTCTGATTTAGAGCACTAAATGAGTCAAACAACCACTGCTTTCCACATATCCATTATCACGAAGTGAATCATACACAATGAAAGGTTTATTAGTCATGCAGACTGGAGGCCTGGCCACAGTGTTCTCTTAATTTGGGAAATTTTTCTCCGTTCTTTTTTACTTAGCACTTTTAAACTTGGACCAGAATATTAAACATTCAGTAGATGAGAATTCTGCTTTATAATTTCATAAATATTTATTGAGCTCTACTTGTGTCTCAGGCTTGCTTTATATGCTGGGGTTTAGCAATGAGGATCTATGTGGCTCCTGCCTTCACGGAGGTTCTAGATCACCAAGAAAGACAGGCGATGAACCCATTATAGCAGAGGGTTACAAAAGAGTCACTAGTTACTATGAAAGCATCTAAATGGGGGCTTTTACCTATGAATCACAGGGTGAATGATAGGGGCTACATAAACCTCTTGGATTTTGTTTACGCTTGGGGGACATATATTTGCATATTTTTATTGTTATGGAGAAAAGGTTTTCAAAGAATTCCTTGAAATCCAAATATTTAAGGAGCTCTAATGAGATCAACATTGCAGGCCGATTTATTATCCTGATGTTTGAATCCATTATTTTCACTAAGATCCTTTCCCGCTCCTTCCCTGAGAATGCTTACTTTGACCTGAAAGATCCAGGTACAGATTCAAAGCCATGTTTACTCTGCAGAACAAAGCTCTCCCTTCATCCTTCTTCTATGAAAAATTGAAGGCAAATTCTCCCCAGACACAGGCTCAGTCGGGTACCCAGCTGGACTGCTTTATTACCAGATACAGATGTAGATGAAATGTCCTAAGATGAGCTCTGAAAAAGACCTTCCCTGACATTTGTTCAACATTTAATTCACAGTTCCTGAAAATGAATTGCAGTTCTGGGGGGTGTAAGCTTAAAACTCTGTCAGTTGATTAAAAGCTATGCTCAAATCCAGACCAATTAATAACAGAAGCCCCACAGGGTTAATATTAAGGGTGGCTGCTATTGTGATTTTTATCTTCATTTCAGGGTTTCTGCAAGTGGATTAATCAGCCCTTGTGTATTTATTCTACCACCAGAGCGACAATTCATTTTGATGATTATGTTACAAATACCAGCGACATTCAATAGACCTTGCAGAGAAGTTTTATGGGTTTGGGCAAATATCTGCTGTAGTCCATGAGGCAGATCAGATAATAATAGCAGCCTCAGGTTCTGAAACTCATAGGGCCCCTCAAGAGCACGCACTGAAGCGGAATGTCAATCTGGTGATTTAGTTCACTCCCATTGCCTAAATCACTCCAGAGTGAAGGCAAAAACATAGCACACGTGTTTAAGATATCAGCACTTGCTTAGATAGTGGATTCCAAAAAGTCTTAGTTAACTCCTAAATGTACCAGCGAAACAGTAAATGGAATTTAACCCCAATTCTCAAGTGCCAGGAGACGTTTAATAACCCCGATCAGACAATAAACTTTTATTCCTCATTTTTGCAACAGAAATCATACTGCAGTCTCAATGAGCCTCAGTCTACTACAATTGCTGGAGGGTTCAGCAATATTTTGGTGGAGTCTTGGTGGTTTGGTCTGTGTCTTCATCGACTCAAGGATCATCTCAATTTTTATCATGGCCCCTCTGCATTTTGAATGGAAGAACCAAGAGCACCGCCATTACAGGTGGTGTGGCTGGACATCCCTGGCTTCCCCTCTGTGATCCAGGAATAATCACCACGATTCCCCCTCCTCCCCCGGCCTTCCCCCTACTCCAGCTTCTGGTGCTTTTATGAGTGAGAGGATACAGAAGAGGTACTACTCTCTCTTTTGGAATAGCCTGTGTTGTGTTCCTTAGCTGGCATCATTCTCTACTTCCCCCTAGTACCCAGCACTGTCTTCCTACTCATCAATATACCTGGAATTAAAGGAACATGGATCAAAACCAGGCTCCTGCCTCCTCGCTGTAGGTACTGCAGACCCTCTCCTATCGCCACCCAGAGCTATATGGGAAGACCTTGTGGCTGGGAATATTTCTTCTCTGACTCCTTTCTTTTCTCTGTCACCTGCTTCTGAAAGGAGCACAAATGTCCTCAGCCCTCTAGCGAGAGGAGGCAGAATGAGCAGAGAAGGATAACCATTTTCTCCTTTGCCTTCAGCCCTGACTATCCCCAGGCACCCTGGTTGGTGCAGAGTCAGCCTGGAGGCAGCCGCCCTCTCACAGAGAATCACCAAGACTGTGCCATCAGGAAGGCAAAGGGAAGACCTGTTCGTTTGTAGTTGGCTGAGAACCACCCTAGGTGCCTCTGACTGTTAGCAGATTTACCCCAGTAGCAACTATCACCAAGCAGGGCCTTTAGAGTGTAACTGGAAAGCACATTTCTAAACAGAGATTTTTCAAGCATGTTACTGCTCTGAGGTTCACATGAACATATTCATTCTCAGTCAACCTCCTTCCTAAGAAGGGAAGGCATGGCCTGGGGGAAAACATTCACAGAGCCAAGGTCCCAAGGCGACAGAATGGAAACTAGACGTTAGATTCTGGGTCACTCCCCATGGAGACACTCACAGCTCATCTGTTCCGTGACTCAGCCCAAGACCCCTGGTAGCTCTCCTGTAGGGGGACCATCATCCTGTCCTCTTAAAAGCAAATCTCTAGAAAGAAAACATAAAGGGAGATTTTTTTACCATCAGGCTTTAGGAAACAAGTGACACAGATTCTGTTTTTTAAGAACTGGTGTATGAGGACTGACATGGAAATCGGACCTTCCCCTACACCCCCTCCTCCTCCTTCTGCATTTTTCTCCTTCGTCTTCTACTTCTGTCTCTCTCCTTTCTTGTAGCACTGAAAAAGCCTCTGGCTCATATACCTGCCCTGCTCTCTGGTAGGTAGAAGCTGCTGAGTGTACATAGAGGACGCTCTGCATTTTGCTGGCCCAGCCTCTATCAGCTAAGAGGCTGGCCTCATGCAGTCCATGTCCACATGGACAGCAGGTGAGGTCTCTTTGCATCCTGGCAGACTCTCATGCTTTCTTTTACATGTGAGCTGCTTCCAGCAATTAAATCTGAAAGCCGGGGAGGGAACAATGTCCCAGGGTGCTGACCTACGTATCTGACATGATTTTCCACAAATCTAAATCATGGTGTGTCCTGGTTAAAGAATCTGTTCTAATGTGTAGTTTTTTTTTTTCCCCTCAAAAGACTTACAGAAGTATGAAGATCAATCCATCACATTCTATAAGGAACAAATCACCTTTATTGAAATAGCGTAATTACTCAAGATTTGGAATGTGTGGGAATTTGGAGGCAGATTATATTGCTATACACAATGAGCTCCTATGGTATCTTGGAAGTGACTGATTGCAAAGATGCCACAGGTTACCTATCATCAAGAAGTTCTCTCTCTTTTGCACCTAAAGTCTTAAAAAAAGTGAAAATGTCACTCAGTCATGTCTGACTCTTTGTGACCCATGGACTGTAGCCTGCCAGGCTCCTCTGTTCACGGAATTCTCCAGGCAAGAATACTGGAGTGGGTAGCTATTCCCTTCTCCAGTGGAGCTTCCTGACCCAGGGATCAAACCCAGGTTTCACTTTCTAAAGTCATGACCGGCTCTTTATTTGGTGTGGAAACTTGTAGTTCTAGAAGGTGTCTGGCAAGGTTAATGTACCTCTTGGGAAGGGAAATCCAGCCATAGGTGATGTACATGTGCTGGTTATAAAGCAGAGAGCAAAGTCTCTGAAGGAAGAGGACAGGCATGTTTGGAGGAGGGTTTGCAAGGAGACAGAGAGGCCTGAATGGACTGTCTGGGAGATTATCCTGGTGGTCAGGAAAGGGCTGGGCTCCTAATATCGGCTGGCCACCTTCTGGAAGCTCCTCTCTTAAGCTTTGCCTCCATGACCCTGATGCCTGACTCTCCTCATTTTATGTGTTAGCTACTCTGCCCAATGTCCTCCAGAAATACAGGGATAAATCACAGCCGACATAATGTGGCTCATGTCTCAATTTCACAGCTTTTTTACTTTCCTTTCTATCTAAAATGTAAACTGAAATTAAATCTTTCCCCCAAAGAGCTCAGAGCTGTACAAGGATGTTATACTAAGAGGTGGTAAATCAATCACCACCGAGATGAAACAATCCAGAGCAGCATTTCCATACCCTGTGAGTGCCTGGAGTCATCCCAGCGAACGTGTAAGAGTCTGCATTGGCTCTCTCTCTCTCCTTTTCCATACTTAGATTTTAGGGAAGGACAGAAACTTCTGATCGGCTTCCATTTAACTCTGATGCAGAGACAGTGCGATATAATATAAATAAGAATCCTGGCTGCGAAAGCAGAAGAGTTAAGCTGCAGTTTTCATCTCCACCTCTTTGGAGTTATAAAGATTTAGGATGAGACAATTAATTTCTCAAAGACTCAGTCTCCACACATTTAAAGTGAGTTTAATAATCTAGGGCTTCATATAGCACAGAGAATGCAGCTCAGAGCTCTGTGATGACCTAGAATGGGGGAATGGGAGGAGGAAGGAGGTTCAAGAGGGAAGGAATATATGTATACATGTGGCTGATTCACTTCATTGTACAGCAGACACTAACACAACACAAGGCATTTATACTCTCCAAAAATAAAACAAATAAAAAATATTAAAAAAAAAATCTAGGACGTGTACTGCTCTGTTAACACTTCACTGAGATTCACTTTGTTTCAAAGTCATGGTAGGAAACCAAAGGTCGAATGATTCCCTTCTTGGTTCAGGCCTGCATGGAGCTGGGTGAGCCACGTCCATGCCCTCCTGGGTCCTACCCATCAGTCTTGCTGGTCCAGCTTCAGGGCACATGGTCCAGTCCACCTCCAGCACCTGCCCTTCTTTGCCCCAGGCCTCCCTCTGAAGTCTTGCGTCTACTTGGAATCTATGAGGCACAGAGCAAGTACCAGAAGCAACTACACCTGGTTCCACCAGAACAACCTTCAGATCAGATCAGATCAGATCAGTCACTCAGTCTTGTCTGACTCTTTGCCATCCCATGAATCGCAGCACGCCAGGCCTCCCTGTCCATCACCAACTCCCGGAGTTCACTCAGACTCACGTCCATCCAGTCAGTGATGCCATCCAGCCATCTCATCCTCTGTCGTCCCCTTCTCCTCCTGCCCCCAATCCCTCCCAGCATCAGAGTCTTTTCCAATGAGTCAACTCTTCGCATGAGGTGGCCAAAGTACTGCAGTTTCAGCTTTAGCATCATTCCATCCAAAGAAATCCCAGGGCTGATCTCCTTCAGAATGGACTGGTTGGATCTCCTTGCAGTCCAAGGGACTCTCAAGAGTCTTCTCCAACACCACAGTTCAAAAGCATCAATTCTTCAGCACTCAGCCTTCTTCACAGTCCAACTCTCACATCCATACATGACCACTGGAAAAACCATAGCCTTGACTAGATGAAA
>NW_011494768.1:3584337-3584471 GCF_000754665.1 Bison bison bison
ATGATCCAGTGGATGTTGGCAATTTGATCTCTTGTTCCTCTGCCTTTTCTAAAACCAGCTTGAACATCAAGAAGTTCACGGTTCATATATTGCTGAAACCTGGCTTGGAGAATTTTGAGCATTACTTTACCTGT
>NW_011494768.1:3584571-3586522 GCF_000754665.1 Bison bison bison
AAGGCTGACATTGTTTCCACTGTTTCCCCATCTATTTCCCATGAAGTGATGGGACCGGATGCCATGATCTTCGTTTTCTGAATGTTGAGCTTTAAGCCAACTTTTTCACTCTCCACTTTCACTTTCATCAAGAGGCTTTTTGGTTCCTCTTCACTTTCTGCCATAAGGGTGGTGTCATCTGCATATCTGAGGTGATTGCTATTTCTCCCAGCAATCTTGATTCCAGCTTGTGTTTCTTCCAGTCCAGTGTTTCTCATGATGTACTCTGCATAGAAGTTAAATAAACAGGGTGACAATATACAGCCTTGACGTACTCCTTTTCCTATTTGGAGCCAGTCTGTTGTTCCATGTCCAGTTCTAACTGTTGCTTCCTGACCTGCATACAAATTTCTCAAGAGGCAGATCAGGTGTTCTAGTATTCCCCTCTCTTTCAGAATTTTCCACAGTTTATTGTGATCCACACAGTCAAAGGCTTTGGCATAGTCAATAAAGCAGAAATAGATGTTTTTCTGGAACTCTCTTGCTTTTTCCATGATCCAGTGGATGTTGGCAATTTGATCTCTTGTTCCTCTGCCTTTTCTAAAACCAGCTTGAACATCAAGAAGTTCACGGTTCATATATTGCTGAAACCTGGCTTGGAGAATTTTGAGCATTACTTTACTAGCATGTGAGATGAGTGCAATTGTGTGGTTGTTTGAGCATTCTTTGGCATTGCCTTTCTTTGGGATTGGGATGAAAACTGACCTTTTCCAGTCCTGTGGCCACTGCTGAGTTTTCCAAATTTGCTGGCATATTGAGTGCAGCCCTCTCACAGCATCATCTTTCAGGATTTGGAATAGCTCAACTGGAATTCCATCACCTCCACTAGCTTTGTTCATAGTGATGCTTTCTAAGGCCCACTTGACTTCACACTCCAGGATGTCTGGCTCTAGGTCAGTGATCACACCATCGTGATTATCTGGGTTGTGAAGATCTTTTTTGTACAGTTCTTCTGTGTATTCTTGCCATCTCTTCTTAATATCTTCTGCTTCTGTTAGGTCCCTACCATTTCTGTCCTTTATCGAACCCATCTTTGCATGAAATGTTCCTTTAGTATCTCTGATTTTCTTGAAGAGATCTCTAGTCTTTCCCATTCTGTTGTTTTCCTGTATTTCTTTGCATTGATCACTGAGGAGAGCTTTCTTATCTCTTCTTGCTATTCTTTGGAACTCTGCATTCAGATGCTATATCTTTCCTTTTCTCCTTTGCTTTTTGCTTCTCTTCTTTTCACAGCTGTTTGTAAGGCCTTCCCAGACAGCCATTTTGATTTTTTGCATTTCTTTTCCATGGGGATGGTCTTGATCCCTGTCTCCTGGACAATGTCACGAACCTCATTCCATAGTTCATCAGGCACTCTATCTATCAGATCTAGGCCCTTAAATCTATTTCTCACTTCCACTGTATAATCATAAGGGATTTGATTTAGGTCATACCTGGATGGTCTAGTGGTTTTCCCTACTTTCTTCATTTTCAGTCTGAATTTGGCAATAAGGAGTTCATGGTCTGAGCCACAGTCAGCTCCTGGTCTTGTTTTTGCTGACTGTATAGAGCTTCTCCATCTTTGGCTGCAAAGAATATAATCAATCTGATTTTGGTGTTGACCATATGCTAATGTCCATGTATAGAGTGTTCTCTTGTGTTGTTGGAAGAAGGTGTTTGTTATGACCAGTGCATTTTCTTGGCAAAACCCTATTAGTCTTTGCCCTGCTTCATTCCATATTCGAAGGCCAAATTTGCCTGTTACTTCAGGTGTTTCTTGACTTCCTACTTTTGCATTCCAGTCCCCTATATTGAAAAGGACATCCTTTTTGGGTGTTAGTTCTAAAAGGTCTTGTAGGTCTTCATAGAACTGTTCAACTTCATCTCTTCAGCGTTACTGGTTGGGGCATAGACTTGGATTACTGTGATATCT
>NW_011494768.1:3586622-3586947 GCF_000754665.1 Bison bison bison
GCCATCGTGATTATCTGGGTTGTGAAGATCTTTTTTGTACAGTTCTTCTGTGTATTCTTGCCATCTCTTCTTAATATCTTCTGCTTCTGTTAGGTCCCTACCATTTCTGTCCTTTATCGAACCCATCTTTGCATGAAATGTTCCTTTAGTATCTCTGATTTTCTTGAAGAGATCTCTAGTCTTTCCCATTCTGTTGTTTTCCTGTATTTCTTTGCATTGATCACTGAGGAGAGCTTTCTTATCTCTTCTTGCTATTCTTTGGAACTCTGCATTCAGATGCTATATCTTTCCTTTTCTCCTTTGCTTTTTGCTTCTCTTCTTTTCA
>NW_011494768.1:3587429-3605362 GCF_000754665.1 Bison bison bison
TCCTAGAATGTCGACATTCACTCTTGCCATCTCTTGTTTGACCACTTCCAATTTGCCTTGATTCATGGACCTGACATTCCAGGATCCTATGCAATATTGCTCTTTACAGCATTGGACCTTGCTTCTACCACAAGTCACATCCACAGCTGGGTATTCTTTTTGCTTTGGCTCCATCCCTTTATTCTTTCTGGAGTTATTTCTCCACTGATCTCCAGTAGCATATTGGGCACCTACTGACCTGGGGAGTTTCTCTTTCAGTATCCTATCATTTTGCCATTTCATACTGTTCGTGGGGTTCTCAAGGCAAGAATACTGAAGTGGTTTGCCATTCCCTTCTCTAGTGGACCACGTTCTGTCACATCTCTCCACTATGACCCGCCCATCTTGAGCAACCTTCAGGCAATGACTAATGGCAATAGATATGTAGATACATCAGCTTCCTCACCCTTCTGGTGGTTTTCAGAGCTCCCCGCAGGGGGTTAAGCTCTAGTTGTTAACAGTGCTAGTTGATGGATAGCTGACCCTTTGTTGGCTTCTTCATCCTCCTTTTCTCTTTTCACCTACCTCCCAGCCGTTTTTCCTGGGATGATCTAAAAGTTCTCTTGGTGTTTGAATTCTTGTCTCAGGGCTTTCTTCTTGGAGAACACAACCTGAAATATTGCACATATGGAGATTTGACAAGCTGCCAAAGTGAGGAAGGTAATGGTTCCTATTTGGCAGGTGCAGTTTGTCTTCCGAATCTTGAAAGCTCATTTGATTATTAAACTTGTCAAGACACAGCATTCCTTTAATACCTGACTTAACTAATCTAAGCAACTTTACTTGGCAACCACATACACTCTGTTCCCCTTTTTCCTACAAATCTCTGAACACTTATACATAATGTCCACAACATATCATTCTTAAGGAAAAAAAAATTTTTTTTGAGCTTCTGGCAAAAGGTGGTGGAAAGAGAACTGATCAGGGAATCAGAGGCTCTGGGTGTTAACTGAAGAATACATTCTCACAATAAAAGTTCAACAGCAATATCTATGTCCAGAGGGGTGTACAATCTGACTCTGAGACACCCCAAACTGATGATGCTTTTTCTGCGTCCTTGAGGGCACAAGAAGTGGAAGACTCTTTGGTCTCCAAGTGCTTTTAGTGGAGGTGATATCCAGTTAAAAAAATCTAGGGTAGCCTTAGAGGAAGAAATCCTGAGTAGAAGACCACACACAGGCTCAATGTGCAAGAGAAGGAAGAGGTAAAGTTGGTAATGAAACAAAATTACTCTCAGGAAAGCTCAGGTCACCTTTGCCATGAATCTTTATTTCGTGGGTGTCAGGAACTCTCTCAACAGGAACATTGCAAACTGTTAGGGCAAGAAAAAGACTTGTATTTTGTATGTCTAACCATTCAGTTGAATTGCTTTTCTTTCCACCCAGCCAGCCAACCAGCCAGTCACTCTTCTCTCCCCTCTTCCACTCTTCCTTCTTTCTATTCATTTCATCCTTCCTTTCAGTCTTCCCTCCAGATCTCTGTCCATTGTCCCTTCCAGACCTCTTTCCAGAATCCCTTCATCCCTGCCTTCTCCCTTCCATCTTTCTTCCATACCTTTTATCATCTCTTTTTGCATTCAGGCTTCCTTCTTTCTTTCCTTCTTGCATTCATGAATACTTTAAAAGGTGGCATTGGGCCATGATGATTCAATGTCACACTACAGTCAGACTACCTGGTTCAAACCCAGGTCCAGTATTCTTTATACATATGCCCTTGGGCAATTTGCTTAAATTTCCCATACTTGAGATTTCTAGCTTTTTTTACATATAAGCTGGAGCTAATAATAATCCTTATTCCACTGGCTTATTCTGAGAATTAAGTGAATTAGTACACATATGTGCAAACAAACAAACAAACTGACTTGTATTTAGTGTTATCAATACTAGTTGTTATCATCAGTACACTTTACGTATTGGATTAAGTCCTGCAAAAATAGATGTTTAAGACATAGCCCTTGCTTATTAGGAGATTCTTATGTCTAGAGAGAGTTAACACAGCATCCAAAGATGAGCAAGTAATTTACTTCTCAATAGAAGACTTAATTTCCTAAAGTGTATAATTCAGCATTATCACCTCTGACAAAAGGTGAAATATTTGAGGGTCTTGCATTCCAAAGCACTGCTGCACTCTTCCAGCTCCCAACCTTTGTCCCATTTCAGTTCTATTCTATCAAGTGTGTTCATCTGAGCCTTGATTTGTACACTGAGTTTCTTGCCAGCCTCTTGCAATACAATTTAACATGAAAGGCAATATAATATTCTTGTTGTGGATAGCAGCAGTTCAATAGGATAGATTGGAACTCTTGCTAATGTGAGAATGATTTAGGGCACCTTGTTATGGAGAAAGTCTGCTTGTTCTTTCAACTCTATTGAGATGAGGTCTTTCAAAGAGTGATTGCAGTTCTGACACTCACAGTTAATTCCTTTTGTCCTTTTCATACATTATTCTGTGTTTTATTTTATAAATCTCCAGGACTTCAATACCCATAGAATTTCAAACTAACACTTAAGAAGGTCAGCTTAGTTTGAGAAGCTAAGCGAGAAATAGCTAAAGTTTAATTTGAGGATCTACGGAAACTCCTGCCAGGACATTTGAACAAGTGTAACTAGTCTCCTCTGTCCAAAACTAGAGTCTTACAGATTTGATGATGCAGATAAGCTGACTTCCCAAATCTTCATGATCAGTCATATAACAGATTACCACCCTCACCTGGAACACCTAAATTTGAAATGGTTGTGAGTGGGGTATTAGAGAGCAGTGGTAACAAATCCTGACATCTCAGTGGTTTAGCACAGTAAAAAAAAAAATTCTGGCTCATGAAAAATTTGAGGCTATATGATGGGGGCTAATCTCCATCTTGTAACCTGGGGATCCAGGTGCCCTCATGTCATATTTATAACATCTCAACATGTGGCTCCCAAGATTACTGAGAAGAGAAGGAGGAGACACATCAACAATTATCTGGCTCATCTGGGAGGTGATATCCATCACTTCCACTTAGGATCCATTGGCCAAAACTTGTCTGATGACCCCATCCTAATGGCAAGGCCCAGAAAACCTGAGAGAACACACAGAATATTTGTGGCACATGAATACCTCATTCATAATTGGTGTTGATGTAGATACTTGAAATCCATAAGAGAAAAGAGGTGCCGACTGGATGAAGATAAAGTATGATGTGAATTGTTTCAAAATGTCAAGAGTTATAGAGACCAGAGGCTCAATTCAAAACAGCCCCACCACCAGCACTTGAAAGAATCATGGTTTATCTCTAAAATTAAACTCTTTATGAATTTAATAATACAAAACTTCAGCTTCATTTCACATATACTGGGAGGATGACACACGCTTATTCTTTGGAGTTCTCTTGGCAAACGACGTGCCTTTCAAGGATTTGCATTTCCTAGTTTAAGAAGCACATTCTAAATGTTCAATAAATGGTTATTAAATGGTAGTGATGAAGGTTCACTTAAGTTGCAAGGAAATGTCATTCTTAATTTGAAGGTCCTTGTAGCATTGTTGAACATTTGCCTGAATGCCTTGAATACACTATTCTAAAGTGCAAGTTTGTTGAAATCATGCTGCTTTATATCCTTTTAAATTAAATTTTATTTAAACTCTCTTCAGTGTCCATTCACAAAAGGCAATGAACCCAGGACATGTGAGGCTGTTAAAAACCTATTCAATGCCCTTAGACTAACAAGGAATTTTTTTCAGGATTTCTTCTTCCCTCCTAGCTGCCTTCCCTTCCTAGCCAAATTTTCCCTGAACAACAAAGACAGGCTTTAAACTAGTGAATCCAAGAGATACATTCTGGCCTTCAAAGGGAAAATAAAGAGAGGAAACCTCTGGGAACAGGCGCGAATCTGCCTAGTTTTCAGGTTTTTCTTGTCCCAGTTTCTCCTCATTGCTTGCTCACCAGTCTTCACCATGATGTCTGAACCCACGTGGTTCTCGTTCATCTTGGGCCTCTTGTTTCCTGAACTGTGAGGTTTGCTGGTTCTACAAATCTCCTCCCCTTGCTTCAACTACCCAACCTGAAAATAACTATTTAATGAGAGTCGTGTTTCCATATGTGATGCAAATAATTACTTCACTAACCAAATATTCATTTACAAAATAATCACACAATTAATTACTTCACTAACCAAATATTCACTGTGATCCTATTGTTTTATAGGCACCATGGTGGGCAATAGGATAATGTGAACAAGATGGGGTCTTTATTCACCATGCAGTTGAATCTAGAAGCAGGAATAGGTGAAACAATTAAGAAAAGCAAGATGATTCTGGATGGCAATCAGTCAATCAGTACTATAAAGAAAGGGAAATAGGGTGATGTGATAGGGAGTGGCTGTGCCCAGGGTTCCCATGCACAGAATCATGGGAAGAAGGACTTCCTGACCAGGAGAAGGGGGAGCTCTGGGGAAACGGGTAGAGCAAGGTGCCAGGCAAAAACTGGAAATGATGGTTGGAAAGGATAAAATTCCCCTTCTTCCTCCTCCCACTTCCAATAAAGAAGTATAAGCTTTCTCTTTCTGATCTCCATGCCTATTTCTCTGGATCGTCTGTGAAAGCAAGGATAAAAATTTCATATTAAATGTAATAACAGACCACCTTGAAGAAAGCCTTCATTTCTCTTTCTTCTGAATCAGCATCCCTCCAGCGGGCTAAACAAAACACCTGCCTTGTCTTTGGCTAAGCTTCTGTGACCTTATCTTCTCTGTTGAGATCCATGGCTGATGACAAGTTGCAAGAAACAACTGCTCACTCTCTGGCTGCCCTAAGTCCTCTAGACAACATCTCCCTGACTGATGAAGTCATGAGGGACAATATTTCCTCATTCTCAGTGACTGCTGATGAATGGCACTGAAGCAGCATTGCTGCTCAACCCTTTATTCAAGGAGGCTGTCAGTTTCTGCAGATCCCTTGGCCAGTCTACCCCCATCAATTTCAAAGCTGGAGGAATTGCCTCAGAATTACATGTGGCCATGTACTCAGGAGGAGCTTGAGGAGAATGATGAGGACAGGGTGAGAGGAGGTAGAAATGACACAGACTCACCAATTAGGTCAGCAACGAGCTCACTCAGAAGTTCTCAGCCTTGTTAAACTTGTGTTATACCACAGCTGCGTTCCTCCCCCGTCTATCTGTGTGCATCCCTGCACCATGTTGTAGAGGCAGGTGCAGTAACAAGGAAGAAAATGTTGAGGCAGGGTGGAGACAATTCAGGTCTTTTAAAATTAGAGAATTTCCCAAAGGTGTTCATCTGGGAGAGGGTGATTCAATAACCTGGCATCATATTACACGTAAAATGGACTCCTGGTTCCACCTCCACCCTCCCATTTTTGAAGACAAGGGATTTGAGAATAGGCTTCCCAGAAGGTGCAGTGGTTAAACAAAACAAAACCAAAAAACTTCCTGCCAATGCAGGAGACATTGGATACTCAAGTTTGGGAAGATCCCTTGGAGGAGGAAATGGCAACCCACTCCAGTATTTTTGTCTGGAAAATTTCATGGGGAGAGGAGCCTGGCAGGCTACAGTCCCTGCAGTCGCAAAAAGTCAGACACGACTGAGCACATGATCAAACCAAAAAAAAAAAAAAAGAAGAAGAAAAAGGAAAAAAACAAATAGGATCTGCAATATGTGGTAGTCTGGAGTGAGCAAGAAGTAGGATTTCTTTCTAGAAAACTTGGATCTGAGCCCTATTCTGCTAGTATATTTCTGGGCAGCGCTGGAAAAGTCTCTCAGCATTTCTGATTTTTAACCTGCTGATCTAGAAAGTAAGGCACTTTGATTGATGCAACTCTTAAGGTCCCTTTTTGCTTTAAAATGTCGTGATTCTTATACAGTAGGAAAGATTCATTTTAACTGAAATAAAGAACCTTTGGAAGAACCCTGGTGGTCCAGAGGTTTACAATCCATGCTCCCAATGCAGGGGACACTGATTTGATCCTTGAAACTCAGATTCCTCATGCTGTAAAATGACCAAAGTGAATTTTTTTATAAAAGAACCTTTTGACAGATACTAGTTAAAAATGCCTTTTGATATCTCTTTCTAAAGAGCAGTATCCAATATATCCATCCATATATTAAGCTCTAACTTCTTAGTGTAATAACATTCTGCCAAAGATTAGATAAGACACATTGGAATCTTGCAAACACTAGAGGGGGAATAATTTTTAAATTATTCTTTTAGTAGTATTATATGGGAAAAGGAGAAATCAGTGTTATTAATTCACTTACCTCTTATTTGCCAATTTAAATGATCTATTTCATACCTTGTTCTAGAAAAGATTTAAGGTGACAGAATAAGTCATGATAAAATTATTTATCCAATAACTGTTCCATCATTAGGTTTACCAAGACCTTAGAACTTGTTCATATATATATATATATATATATATATATATATATATAAATTAATTATATATGAATATACATATATTTTATTGAAGTACAGTTGATTTACAATATTGTTGATTTACAATATTGTATTAGTTTCAGGTATATAGCAAAGTGATTTAGTTTATTTGTTTTATTTATATTTTTAAGGCAAAAGATTTTCATTGCCCTATGGAAATTGGTGATATGTTTTCAAATTTTCCTTATTGTGCCGGTTTAAATATTTTAAAGTTCATACTATTTTGTTCTACCCTCAATGAAACTCAAAAGTGGTTAAAATCAAATGCCTTTGAATTAAATTTCAGTTCAGTTGAGTTCAGTTCAGTTGCTCAGTCATGTCCGACTCTTTGCAACCCCATAAACTGCAGCACGCCAGGCCTCCCTGTCCAATAACAACTCCCAGAGTTCACCTAAACTCATGTCCATTGTGTCGGTGATGCCATCCTCTGTCATCCCCTTCTCCTCCCACCTTCAATCTTTCCCAGCATCAGGGTCTTTTCAAATGAGTCAGTTCTCTGCATATAGGTGGTCAAAGTATTGGAGTTTCAGCTTCAACATCAGTCCTTCCAATGAACACCCAGGACTGATCTCCTTTAAAATGGACTGATTGGATCTCCTTGCAGTCCAAGGGACTCTCAAGAGTCTTCTCCAACACCACAGTTCAAAAGCATCAATTATTCGGCACTCAGCTTTTTTATAGTCCAGCTCTCACATACATACATGACTACTGGAAAAACCATAGCCTTGACTGCTGCTGCTGCTAAGTTGCTTCAGTCGTGTCCGACTCTGTGTGACCTCATAGACGGCAGCCCACCAGGCTCCCCTGTCCCTGGGATTCTCCAGGCAAGAACACTGGAGTGAGTTACCATTTCCTTCTCCAATGCATGAAAGTGAAATTGAAAGTGAAGTCGCTCAGTCGTGTCCGACTCTTAGCGACCCCATGGACTGCAGCCTACCAGGCTCCTCCACCTATGGGATTTTCCAGGCAAGAGTACTGGAGTAGGGTGCCATTGCCTTCTCTGAGCCTTGACTAGATGGACCTTTGTTGGCAAAGTAATGTCTTTGCTTTTAAGATTCTGTCTAGGTTGGTCATAACTTTCCTTCCAAGGAGCAAGCATCTTTTAATTTCATGGCTGCAATCACAATCTGCAATGATTTTGGAGCCCAGAAAAATAAAGTCAGCCACTGTTTCCACTGTTTCCCCATCTATTTCCCATGAAGTGATGGGACCAGATGCCATGATCTTAGTTTTCTGAATGTTGAGCTTTAAGCCAACTTTTTCACTCTCCTCTTTCACTTTCATCAAGAGGATCTTTAGTTCTTCTACACTTTCTGCCATAAGGATGGTGTCATCTGTATATCTGAGGTTATTAATATTTCTCCCAGCAATCTTGATTCTAGCTTGTGCTTCCTCCAGCCCAGCATTTCTAATGATGTACTCTGCATATAAGTTAAATAAGCAAGGTGACAATATACAGCCTTGATGTACTCCTTTTCCTATATGGAACCAATCTGTTGTTCCATTTCCAGTTCTAACTGTTGCTTCCTGACCTGCATACAGATTTCTCCAGAGGCAGGTCAGGTGGTCTTGTATTCCCATCTCTTTAACATTGACCAAATATTCCCTTCCATGGTGGGGGATGGCTTGGTGCAATGGTTCCTAATCTTGGCTGCACGGCAGAATCACTGAGAACTTTTGACTATTCTTCTGCCCAAGCATTTCCAGACTAATTGTAATCCACCAGGGACCCATGAAGTGGGACCCAGGCATATAGCATCCTGCTCAATTCCATCATATAAAACTGGGTGTCTCCAGCTTAATGTATATTTTCATCTGAAAGGAACAATATTTAGGATGAAATTTGCATTAAAGCAGAAGTAGCCAGTATTATTTACTTTTACAATAGGCTGTTTTTGATAGAGAAAAGGGTTAGGATTGAGCCTTCATCTGATTGTCACCTGATCCCTTTGAGCCTCTGTAACTTGGATTAATGATGATGATAATAACAAAAACAAGAAAACCTAGCAGACTTTCAATGCAGGTTACATTCTTTTTAGCCTTCAGATAGTCTTAAAGGGGTGTCTTAAGGCCCACTTGAAAGACACCAAGAGGTTAAATAATTGGCCAATAATTTATAATAAGTAAATTATGAAGGCAGCAACCAAACTCTCTCTGTTTCTAAATCTTTGTTTTATCTATCTTCCCCTGACCCCGATTCAACCACCAAAGGGGCTAATTCAAAGATAATGACAAAGGGCATATAGTTTCTGCCTCCTAGTAGAGCCAGGCTAAATAAATTGGTCTCCTTCAACACTCCAGGGGGACTGACTTTTACACACATGCCTTCTCAAAAGGCAGTTCCTAAAGTGGACACAGTTGGGGAGAGCTGGGGAGAGGAACAGAGCAGGCCCCTAAGATGTCCGAGGCACAACAGAGCAACAGGGGCTAGCGGTAATCAGACGGGGCCCTGCTTAACTGAGCAACATATTTAGAAGCAAAATGGAAGGTATCAGGTTCAAGCCTGGGTAGTCTAGTCACCATCTGAGGAGGTGAATGCAGATAATGTGGATTGCTAACTAAAGGCTTGTAAATGCAAGGCAGAGGCAGCCTGTGACCTGAACAGAGGCCTTCTGCATCCTGAAATGACGCTGTCTGGAAGCACCAATCTAGCCATGATCACATTAGACCCAGGCCTCCAGCTCCAGGCTGTCAAAGAGTATTGGATTTGCTGCATTTTCTGAGCAATAAAAGCAGACTTTTAATTTAATTAATCTCATCCTTGATTGCATTAACCACCCATGTGGCCAGAAAGTACAGAATGGACCTCAGGCAACCTGACACTATCTGCATTAACTTCTCAGGCATTGAGGACATTGAGGGAATGATTTATTTTTTTGTGGATCAGACACCTGATCAACAAAAAGCTGGCCAAAATAGCATAAACAAAAGGCTTTAGGCACTCAATACAGGCTTTAGGGGCCAGCTTTACACACTGGATGCTCGAAATAAAATTCTAAATTGGGGGTGGGGAGGACAGCACACTCATTTCTTTCACAACCTTTGATCTGATGAATTCAGAACCATTTTCTTTGAACCAATGAAACCTTTTATCCTCAGAGGTATGAAATTTCTGAGAAATCAAAACATTGATTTCAAAGTGATCGACATTAACTGGGTTTGATCTTGACATTCTGGATATTGGGACATTCGTAGATAGGCTGAATGTTCAGACACCATATGTTGCTGACAGAATCAGTCTACTTTTAACCAGAACTCAAAAATGCATTCACATACAATCAGGTGGTTTAGGGAATATTGGACAGTAGCATCCAAAATGATATTGACATGCTGAGTAGAAGGGGAAATGTAACAAGATCACACATCCTAGTGGGGAAAGCAATTTTTCCAATGAGGTTAGAAAACTAATCTGTACAAAAGCAGAAAGGGATATATAGCTTTGAACAGCAATAGGTATGAAAAATACTTATTGATTTTAGTAGATGAGAAAGCCAATATAAATAAAAAATGTGATGCAACTGATGGAAAACAACATCGTGTTAGGCTCTGTAGAGCTGCTCTTGGGTACCTGCCCAGATCTGCTTCATAGAGCTGGTGTTCCAATCCCACAGCCTCTGACATTGTTGGCTGCTGGGAGCTCAGAGCTGGTCATGTTGGCTGAGAACTGCCTTTGGTTTATAAAAGCTATGTTTCCAGGTGGTGGGGCATTGAGGGGGGGTGAGAAGGTAACATTTCCTCTGGGGGTAGCCTGTAGCCAATGATGGATGGATTTGCAGCTACCAGAGGTCCTTGCCTTTGGGAGTAGAATCAACTCTGTGGCAATTCACCTTCTAGAGATTCTTGTGTGATCAAGATGAACTCCACCTGAGCCCCCACATGTGATATTGTGATTTATAAAAAAATGCAGTCTTCCCTCAGTATTCAAGGGGCATTGATTCCAGGAGCCCCCACGTATAAGAAAATCTTCCACGCTCAAATCTTTTATATAATACAGTGTATTATAGTCATGCCTCTGTATTCACAGGTTTTACATCCTCAGGTTCAATCAATCTCAGATCAAAATTTGGGTCCACTGTGTTGAATCCATGCATGGGAAACCAACTGCATATTTATTGTAAAAATTAGCATATGAGTGGACCCAAGCATCTCAATTCCCTGTTGTTTAAGGGTCAAATGTGCATCTTTGGCCTTTGTCCAAATTTCTGGCAGAGAGTTTCTAAAAGCCTTAGAATTTTGTAAGTGGTAAGAGTAATAAAACCAGGCTTCTCTGGTGGCTCAGTGGTAAAGAGTCCACTTGCATTGCAGGAGCCACAGGAGATGCAGTTTCGATCCCTGAGTCAGGAAGATCCCCTGGAGGAGGAAATGGCAACTCACTCCCATATTCTTGTTTGGGAAACCCATGGACACAGGAGGCTGGCTGGGTGTGGTCCATGGAGTTGCAAAGAGTTGGGCATGCTGAAGCGGCTGAGCATGAATGCACCAGAGTGATAAAGGTATGGAGTGACAAGTACCTAAGGTTATTAGGTACTTGAGGCAGGTGGTTAGAGGGTTGATTGTTCTGGGGAAGGGAAAGGACTGGAGATGAGTTCTATTAGAGACTCTAACAAATTAATAGAATCCAAGGAGGGTAGGTATCATGAGAATCTCTGGTTTATAGCCAATCAATCAGGAGTACAAATTTGTGATTGACATTGTGAGTAGGAGGGGGTCATTGTAACCTCTAGTGTGTAGGTGGTGGGTCGAAAGAAAAACACAGACGATAATAGCCTGGGCTTGTGACTGACATGTGAGATGGGGTGGGGTGTCGGGGGAGAGACTTATAGGACTGAGCCCTTAATTCAAGGAATCAGATGTCATCTCCAGGCAGATAATATCTGAATTGAGTTTCATTCTCCCACACCCAGCTTGTATTTGAGAATTAATTGTTGATGTGGTAACAACTCCCCTCACCACACACACAATGGAATTGATGATCAGAACACCCAAATTAGCACCCTTGCTCAGCTCCTTCTCCTCCCCAAACTGCTTCTCTTCCCCCATTCTTACAAAAGAAACCTCTCAAATAATCTCTTCCCTATTCTACCATCTCAGGCTCTGCTTACAAGGAGGCTGGCCTAAAACATTCTGCATTGATGAACTGTTTTACCTGAGAGGAAGAGGGATATTTGACCAGTCTATCATGTAACCCTTTGAAAAACTGTGCTAGATTGGGGCACCTCACCTAAATTTGACCTCTGCCATCCAGGATCCTGGCTTTGGAAGCACCTTCCGCCAGCCTCCTGGACTCCACAATCACCCACTCTACCTCTGTTTCTCTCTAATTAATGTTTCAAAGCTTCAGTGAAGGAAGAACCTTCTGGGTTTTCTAAAGGGATATCATTTGGGAGGGTTCAAGAGGATCACATAGGATAAATCTGCTTTGACCTTCAAGTTCAGATTTCTGTTTGCTAAATTGTTAGTGCTCCCAGCAGACACATGAGCACCATGAGTCAGCATCTCCTGGACATTCATGCATGTTGATAAATCAGGAAGATCAGAAAACACCTTTATTTCTCTTTGATTGTACATCATTGAAATAAAATCTTACACTGATTTTCCAGCTTTTATTGGTGGAAATTTGCATAATATTACAGCTCATTTGTTAGTCATCTCTCCCTGTGTGCTATGTTTAGTTGCTCAGTCATGTCCAACTTTTTCCCACTCCATGGAGGAGCCCATCAGGCTCCTCTGTCCATAGGGATTCTCTAGGCAAGAATACTGGAGTGGGTTGCCATGCCCTCATCCATGGGATCTTTCCAACCCAGGGATTGATCCCAGGTCTCCCACATTGCAGGCAGATTCTTTACCATCTGAGCCACTAGGGAAACCCCATCTCTTCCTATATATGCTTCATAAGTGGTTGTGACTCTGAAATCTAGAGACTGTAAAAGATATTGGGTGAAGTGAGAGAATGTATTTCTCCTTCCAAGAAAACTTCCTCAGTGGAGGGTCTTTAACATGTCTAAGGAGCCTTATCAGAGAGAGGGGAAAGTTTATCTGTGCCAGCCAGGGAGGCTTAACAGGGAGTAAGAATTTGGGAGAGCTTCCCCTGTGGCTCAGAGGTAAAGAATCCACCTGCAATGCAGGAGTCACAGGATACTCAAGTTCTATCCCTGGGTCAGGAAGATCCCTGGAGCAGGGCAAGGTGACCCACTCCAGTAACCTTGCCTGGAGAATCCCATGGACTGAGGAGCCTGGAGGGCTACAGTCTTAGGGTCGCAAAGAATAGTACATAACTGAAGCAACTACATGCTTGATTGCAAGGATTTGGGATCTGATAAATTACCTGAAATCTACAGTTTTTTTGATCTAGTTCTCATCTTCCATAACCAAAGCTCTAAAAGACTCGATGAAACTGCAAATGCAGCAGGCATATAATTAGATTGTCATATAACAACCACTGGATCAAGATGTTTAATTTCTAGACCTTGAGCTACAAGAGATAAAAGAGATTAAAAGAAATCATAGAAAATGATAGTGACTCTTTCACTGAAATAAAGTCCCTTTGGTTTGCAGCCTATGGTGAAAATTAAGAAATGTGACCTCATTGATCTCTTTTCTCAGGTCCAATACCATTAGAAACAATGCCTCAGTCCTTGAATCACTTTATACTGTTTTATGAAAGTAGCCAATTGATCTCCCAGAGTTATGACTTCATCCCTACTGACCAGAGATAAGCCTTAAATTAAATTTTCTCCCCGCTCTGTCAGAGCCCAGCCCTTAACACTAACTGAATCCTCTCTGCCAATAGACCAGCTAATTTCTTATTTTCCATATTTCTTAGAGAGTCTCTTGATTACCAGCTTCTGCTACATGCCCATTTTTGTTACCAGTTTTCCTGTCAATATATTTTTAGTTGCAGGCTATGATACCAACTAGATGAGTTAGGTAGGAAACACAGTTTAAAGGAGAACATTGGCTAGCTCATGGAACATTTCATGACCACCTTGAAGTCTGTAGTTGAGGGGAATGCTCAAACCATACAGCAGTGGAAGAAATAGCTAACACTATGCCCTTGACATGGAAGTATCTTCTGATGCAATTAGTGGTACTCCAAGACCCACAGGAAGGGTGGGATTGACTGGCAGAGCCTCACAATGTGTCCAAGTCCCAGCTTCAAGGGGGACAGGGAAAATAAACATATGGTGTGCTCGACTTTTAGGGTGGGAGGGAGCTCAAAATTCACATGGGAAGAATCATATATCTTCATGGAGGTGGCAGAGGTTTTTCTCCTGCATTGCCCAGCCTCCAGTGCAATATTTTGTTTCCTATTTTGGACATTGTGAAGTAGCCCCTTTTCAGATGGTGAGCTCTCAATATTGAAAATACAGAACTGATCAGGTACTTTACATACTGGTGCTATCAGTAAAGGAAGAGCCAGGCCTAATGCTATGTGCTTTATGTCAGTACCCTATGATCAAGGCAAACAGAAGGGGGAAAAGTGGAAGCAGTGACAGATTTTCTTTTATTGGGCTCCAAAATCACTGCAGATGGTGACTCCAGCCATGAAATTAAAAGACGCTTGCTCCTTGGAAGGAAAACTATTACAAACCTAGACAATGTAGTGGAAAGCAGAGAAATAACTTTGCCAACAAACATCCATATAGACAAAGCTATGTTTTTTCCAGTAGTTATGTTCAGATGTTGGTCCATAAATAGGGCTGAGCGCTGAAGAACTGATACCTTCAAACTGTGGTGCTAGAGAAGACTCTTGAGAGTCCCTTGGACTGCAAGGAAATGAAACCAGTCAATCCGAAAGGAAATCAGCCCTGAATATTCATTGGAAACACTGTTGCTGAAGCTCCAATATTTTGGCCACCTGATGCGAAGAGCCAATTCATTGGAAAAGATCCTGATGCTGGAAAAGACTGAAGGCAAAAAGAGAAAGAGGAAGCAGAAGATGAGACGGTCAGACAGCATCACCGACTCAATGGATATGAATTTGAGCGAACTCCAGGAGATAGAGGAGGACAGGGGAGCCTGGCGTGCTACAGTCCATGGGGTCACAGAGAGTCAGACACGACTTAACAATTGAACAACAACACATGCTGAAATGAGTGGTATTGGGTTTTTGTTTTTTGGTTTTTTTAATAAGAAATTTCAAAGAATGAGAAAATAGTGAGAGTGAAAACAATCAGGTAAAGCTTTATTGAGCAGACAGAGCATGAAGGGGCTTTGAAGAATTCAGTAAAGTATGCTACCATTGGTCAGGAAAGTTAAAACCTAATGACAAAGAGAAGTTGAAGCTGGCAGTATAGGGACCAACTTCTTTCTCATCCTTCTCCTCACCCCCAGCAACAGAAAAAAATATGATGTTTTCTTCTTCTTCTTAACTCTTATTTTCAGTGCACTTTTTTCCCCTAGCATGTCATCATAGAGAATAAAATAAATAGAGTTGAGTGCATGATGAGAAGCCTTCCAGCCCAGATGTGTGCTTGTTGATCTAAATATTTAGCTTGAGTGATTGTCAAAGCACTTGGGTAGGAAGATATAAATTCCATCAGAGGGAGAGAGAAATTCCATTATGACTGAGTGCAAGACAAAGTAGGTGTAAGAGGAGGAGATAAAATCAGTTCTTTAGCTTCATAGAATTTGTACCTGGCTGTTCTGCCTTAAGCCACAAAGGAAGAACTGAAGCCATTTACCATGTGTCTAGTACAGCAAAAGTATGAAGAAATCTAGAAAATGGTGTGTTGTGGAACTGTTTGAAAACTGATATTCTTACTTCCTGGGCCACAACTGTCTCAGCTTTCTTTACAACAGCTTAGAAGTATTATCTCACTTTTACAAAATGGGAAACTATTCAAGCCTAAGAAGTATTACACATTCCTTATACTAGACTGTGAGGTTTTTGAGGGCACTATTTGTTCAAATATGTGTTTCCCGTATGCTCAATACATATCTTTTTGGTTCCATTGAAGTTAGAACATAGTTCAGAACTGGGATGGTATTCAGTGTAAATCATTCCTATGGATGTCCTTCTTTCTTGCCTTTCTCCAGGAAATATGTCATTTACAGACTTGTCTGCGGTGATGTTTTGTCTTTAAATCTGTCACATTATTTCATACCCAACTTTAGCTGCTACAAAACTGGCTTCCTTCCCAAAAGATCATTTCATTGCACCAGACTGAATTCTTTAAAGAAAGCAAGCTCATGATTAGCCAACAATCTAATCTCTTGATCCTTCACCGTGAGGCATAGAAGTGACTGGTCAGACAGGCACTATAACCTGGGTTGTCTTAGCCTCTGGCACAAATATTCAGGACAACCGTTATTTGACATGTGATGGACATGTGACAGAAAAATGGGGCAAAATGCTTAGTATCTATGAGCCTCAGTTTCCCCTTCTGGAAATAGGTGCTAAATCATACAATAAGTGATTTTATGGTATACCACAAACATGGTGATGCTGTAGGCTATATCCTATCCTCCATACATGTTAGTTCTCCTGTCATAATAGACTCTTGCCCTTCTCCCCATCTCAAGGTGCCTAAAATATTCTTTTCTTACAGAGTTGGGTTTTTTTTTTCATTTTGCCATCTGATTATTTTTCTATAGACAAATGAAAACTTAGAGTGTTATTTTTGCAAGACTTTGTTTCTGCTCCAACCTAGTTTTAAATAATGTTTTTCTAACTTCATCTGCATCTTGATAATGCAGAATTTATGATTACTATTACCTTATGAGATAGGAGTAGTGTTATATCCTTCAGTAATGCTTTGGAAGAAATCTGTACTAGATAGTAATTCTCACAGTTGTTTACTATGCATTTGTTTGCAATAATAAATTTGTTTAATGTACTCCAATTGTGTTACATTGTTAAGCTCAGCTCTTTGGGGGAAACTAAAACTGTTTGTCAATTAATATGTCCTAGATCCACAAGACTTGGAATACTCGTGTGACCCACAACTTCAGCAGGGATTAGCATCCCATTAGCTGGGCATCCAGTTACACTGGAATGAGAGGGAATAAAATGTATAAACCTGGTCTCGTCCATATTCTAGCTTGGTGTGTGGGGAGGGAATTGAGATCAAAGACAAAATTTTACACTTTGTTGAAATGAGCCATACTGTTGCCTATCAGCTGCAACCATTCAGAAGACCCAAAGTTTGGGCCAAAAAAAAAAAAAAAATACACTAAAGCCTGGTATCAGTTCACTATGAGCCTCTGCCATTCAAAGACTCCTGGCACTGTGTTGGGTCAGACTACTCTTCATTTATGGATTCTCTCCAGAAATCTTTTTGAAAACTCTATAAAATAGCGCCATCCACCCCCTTCCTCCAAGAAAAGAAGGGAATGACATTGCAGTAGTGTTAGAAGTACAAGATTATATTTTTGCAGTACTGGAGAATTCCATGAACTGAGGACATGTAGATAGGATTTAACTGGGAAATTATCGGCAGTTGATTTAGACAAGACATTCAGTCTCCACGAGTTTTCACGGTGAGCTTAGAGATGCAATACATGATGTCATCTCTATTACATGAAGTTACTTCCCGAGGTGGCCAGAGGACATAATCAAGCCCTGCCGAGCCAGATGAGTGCCTCCTCGTTGTTGCTGAGTTGCTAAGTCATGTTCGATTCTTTGCAACTCCATGGACCATGGCCCGCCAGGCTCCTCTGTCCATGGGATTCCCCAGGCAAGAATACTGGAGTGGGTGGCCTATTCCTTCTCCATGAGTGCCTCCTAGACTCTGGAATTTGGCTAGGGATTATGAACATGGAAATGTAGGAACTGCTAATGGAATTCTATTCATGTCCATATACAAAGTGAAGATAACCAAAGAGACCCAAACATCAGTCATACACAATCACAACGAATCCCTCTTCAAGGAAGAGACAACATTTCTTCACAGTATGGTGACCTAAATGCATTAATACAATGAACACCCTTTCAACTGCAAAGCCAGCTCAAAAAATTGAAAATGTATTTCGAAGCTGTCAAGACAATAAGGGAGAGTCTCATCCTTACTGGTCAAGACAGTAAAAGGAGAAATTCAGTGGGGTAAGTGAAGAGTGGAGTTTGTGGGTGCTCTGAAGATTTAACCTGATCCTTGATTACCTGAAGTTTTCATTTCAATATCAACATGGGAAGCAAACCAAAGACACTCAAGCCAGAATAAAGCCAGAATTCCAGAGGTTGATACCATCCTTTGAAGAGTAAGCTAGAGTTATAGAAAGAAAAACTCTCCCACATAGTGTGGTGGTTATGAAATTTGCTTGTCTTAAGCATGTTGCTAAGGAGAAGAACAAAATGCCTCCCATGGTAGATGTCAGACAGTTGTCACAGACAAAATACCAAGGACTTTGATTTGTAGTGAAGCAATGTCAACAGCCCTAAGGGAAATGGTGCACCCTGCTTGAGAAGCAGTTCAAAAATGATAAAAGCTATTATAAACAGTGCTGCTATGAACATTGGGGTACACATGTCA
>NW_011494768.1:3605462-3606034 GCF_000754665.1 Bison bison bison
AAAAACTATTAAAAATTCCAACATATGGAGGATGAAACAACACCCTGCTGAATAACCAAACAAATCACAGAAAGAAATACAAAAAAAGAAATCAAAATTTACATAGAAACTAATGAAAATGAAAACACAACAACTCAAAACCTGTGGGACACTTTAAAAGCAGTCCTAAGGGGAAAGTTCATAGCAATACAGGCATACCTAAAGAAACAAGAAAAAAACTCAAATAAATAACCTAACCCTACACCTAAAGCAACTAGAAAAGGAAGAAATGAAGAACCCCAGGGTTAGTAGAAGGAAAGAAATCTTAAAAATTAGGGCAGAAATAAATGCAAAAGAAACAAAAGAGACCATAGCAAAAATCAACAAAGCCAAAAGCTGGTTCTTTGAAAGGATAAATAAAATTGACAAACCATTAGCCAGACTCATCAAGAAACAAAGGGAGAAAAATCAAATCAATAAAATTAGAAATGAAAATGGAGAGATCACAACAGACAACACAGAAATACAAAGGATCATAAGAGACTACTATCAACAATTATATGCCAATAAAATGGACAACGTGGAAGAAATGG
>NW_011494768.1:3606443-3610977 GCF_000754665.1 Bison bison bison
TTGTCACAGACAAAATACCAAGGACTTTGATTTGTAGTGAAGCAATGTCAACAGCCCTAAGGGAAATGGAGCACCCTGCTTGAGAATCAGTTCAAAAATGATAAAAGCTATTATAAACAGTGCTGCTATGAACATTGGGGTACATATGTCAGGACATGGAAGCAACCTAGATGTCCATCAGCAGATGAATGGATAAGAAAGCTGTGGTACATATACACAATGGAGTATTACTCAGCCATTAAAAAGAATACATTTGAATCAGTTCTAATGAGGTGGATGAAACTGGAGCCTATTATACAGAGTGAAGTAAGCCAGAAAGAAAAACACCAATACAGTATACTAACGTGTATATATGGAATTTAGAAAGATGGTAACAATAACCCTGTATACGAGACCGCAAAAGAGACACAGATGTATAGAACAGTCTTTTGGACTCTGTGGGAGAGGGAGAGGGTGGGATGATTTGGGAGAATGACAGTGAAACATGTATAATATCATGTATGAAACGAGTCTCCAGTCCAGGTTCGATGCATGATACTGGATGCTTGGGGCTGGTGCACTGGGACGACCCAGAGGGATGGTATGGAGAGGGAAGAGGGAAGAGGGTTCAGGATGGGGAACACATGTATACCTGTGGTGGATTCATTTCAGTATTTGGCAAAACCAATACAATACTGTAAAGTTTAAAAATAAAATAAAATGAAAAAAAAAGAAAGTAGATTTTTAAAAAAATGATAAAAGCATCCTCATTATCAAATATACACATGCAACTGGATATCTAAAAATATCCAATTTTAAATATTAGAAGAGTGAAACACTATAAGATACTGAGAAATATGTACATATCAATATGTAAAATATGTTTAGTTTATGAAAGAATGGGTAAATATGAGCAAGGCAGATTTGAAAAGAGAACCAAATTATACTTATATAGATTGGAAAAAGAAATCATCATGATTGAAAGCTAAAGTAAGCAGAGGACATGAGTTTTCAAACTTTACATTTCATGGTGCCCTTAGTATCTCAGTAATTTTTTCAAGATGCATTTAGACCCAAAATATGCCCAATCACTCCATCTTTTAAGTAGTTAGGTTAGGTTGAAGCACTTAATCTTTTAGCACTTATCATAAGAACTTAGTGGTGGCTCAGATGGTAATGAATTTGCCTGCAATTCCCAGGTTCCATCCCTGGATCGGGAAGATCCTCTGGAGAAGGAAATGGCAACACACTCTAGTATTCTTGACTGGAGAATCCCATGGACAGAGGAGCCTGGTGGGCTACAGTCCATGTAGTCACAAAGAGTCGGAGATGATTGAGTGACTAACACACACACATAGCAGCCGTTTGAAAATTAATAAGAATAAATTGAATAAAACATAATGATTCTGTTTCCTTCCTAAACTGATGAACTGATGCACTGATGCTTCTGAACCTTGATGCTGGAAAAGACTCTTGAGAGTTCCTTGGACAGCAAGGTGATCAAACCAGTCAATCCTGAAGGAAATCAGTTTGAATATTCGTTGGAAGGACTGATGATGAAGTTGAAGCTCCAATACTCTGGCCACCTGATGCAAAGGGCCAACTCATTGGAAAAGCCTCTGATGCTGGGAAAGATTGAAGGCAGGAGGAGAAGGGAACAAGAGAGAATGAGACGGTTGGATGGCATCACTGACTCGATGGACATGAGTTTGAGCAAACTCCAGGAGATAGTAAAGGACAGGGAAACCTGGCATGCTACAGCATGGGGTTGCAAAGAGTGGACTTAGCAACTGAACAACAACGTTCCTAAATAACCATCTTTATCTAACAAAATATGTCCGGTAGGCAGTGGCACCCCACTCCAGTACTCTTGCCTGGAAAATCCCATGGGCGAAGGAGCCTGGTAGGCAGTCCATGGGGTCATGAAGAGTCAGACACGACTGAGCGACTTCACTTTCACTTTTCACTTTCATGCATTGGAGAAGGAAATGGCAACCCACTCCGGTGTTCTTGCCTGGAGAATCCCAGGGACGGAGAAGCCTGGTGGGCTGCCGTCTATGGGGTCGCACAGTGTTGGACACGACTGAAGTGACTTAGCAGTAGCAGTAGGCACTGAAGAACTTTTTAAACTGTAGATTCATGTCAGGCATGAGCAGCTTCATTTCCTGTTTTATATTGCTTCGTGTGGTACCTGATTTTGGTCACACCAGCTGCAAAAATCACATCCTCATCAAGTTGCATATGACTGAGAAATTAAGCACAGCACAGCACAATACATTAAAAAGAAGGTTGGAACTGTGAGCTACCTCAAGGTAGCAGCTCAATGTCTTACTACCATGCAGGGTTGAGTTTTATCATGTTACCCTAAGATATTTATAATATTCTGTGTCCCCTGTAAGTTCAGTGTGTCATCTTGAGGAAAGTCAGTGCCAAGGATTACCTCAGTGTGGAAACCATAGATTTAGACACTGTTATATAGGGAACTGAAGAAGTGGTCCAGAATGTAGCACAGAGAATCAGAGCAGTCAGGCAAGAAGCCAACATACTGGATATGGTGAGAAGATATTTTATAAAAGAGAGAAAAGAGAGAGTATAGTGGAAAAGTGATGCTTAGGACATAAAGTCTGATTATCTTAAAAAATTAACGAAAGCCCTTTCTGACACACTTCACTCTGTATCTCTAGGTCCATCCGTGGCCGTGTCTCTGCAAATGCCACACTTTCATTTCTTTTCATGGCTGAGTAATGTTCCATTGCATGCTTTTGTCACATCTTCTTTATCTGTTCATCTGTCTGTGGACATTAAGGTGCTTCCGTGCCCTGTTGTAAATAGTGCTGCAATAAACATCAGGGTGCATGTATCTTTTAGAATTATGGTTTTCTATAGACATGTGCCCAGGAGTGGGATTGCTGGGTCACATGGTAGTTCTATTTTGTAGAGCATCCTCTATTCTACTCAGTGCTTTGTGATGACCTAAAAGGGAAGGAAATCCAAAAGAGAGGCGATATATGTATATGCATGGTTGATTCACTTTGCAGAACGCCAGAAGCTAACACAACATTGTAAAACAACTATACTCCAATAAACATTTTAAAAATGAATTAGTGGAAGCCCAATCGTCATATGATTCATGAAACATAGTGAATCCAAAGTAAAATGAATAATTAAAAACCAAACCATACATATTATCACCTGGGTGTATAAAAAGTTAAAAATATTTTAAAAAAGAGAAACTTTAGAGAAAAGGAAAGTTACAGAAATTAGGTTGGCAGCTGCTCGTTCAATATTAACAGTGGAAACAAGACATAGTGAATAGTGGTATTTTCAAGACGCCATTGAGAGAGAAAAATAACTCAACTAGGAGAAGGCAATGGCACCCCACTCCAGTACCCCTGCCTGGAAAATCCCATGGACAGAGGAGCCTGGTGGGCTGCAGTCCATGGGGTCGTTATGAGTCGGACACGACTGAGTGACTTCACTTTCACTTTTCACTTTCCTGCATTGGAGAAGGAAATGGCAACCCCACTCCAGTGTTCTTGCCTGGAAAATCCCAGGGACGGGGGAGCCTGGTGGGCTGCCGTCTATGGGGTCACACAGAGTTGGACACGACTGAAGCGACTTAGCAGCAGCAGCAGCAGAACTCTCTACACAGTGAAATTACCTTTTGAGATTGATGAAAAATAAAGGTATTTCAAAAGCTAACAAAAACTGAACATAGTACTAATAGATCCTCACTAAAGAAACTTGGATTTTGGGAGGAAGGAAAATGTAAGTAGAAATAAATTGTTAAAGGTATGGGAAAATATCACCAGACTTTATTTTTCAAAACACACAAATGACCTTACCTTCCTCTATGAGAATGCAATAAAATGAGTTATTCAGTGTCTTAGTTCTAAAAACAGCATATAGATGGGAGTGAGGGTTGATTTAGGTTAAAATACTCTGAAATGTTTATAGTTTTGAGAAAGTGGATAGAAATATTAATTTTAGACATCCTCAAGCTAACCATATTGGGAAAGGAGTACATCAAGGCTATGTGTTGTCACCCTGCTTCTTTAATTTCTATGCAGAGTACATCATGAGAAATGCAGGGCTCTATGAAGCACAAGCTGGAATCAAAATTGCTGAGAGAAATATCAATAACCTCAGATATGCAGATGACACCACCCTTATGACAGAAAGCAGAGAAGAACTAAAGAGCCTCTTGAAAGTGAAAGCAGAGAGTGAAAAAGTTGACTTAAAACTGAACATTCAGAAAACTAAGATCATGGCATCTGTTCTCATCACTTCATGGCAAATAGATGGGGAAACAATGGAAACTGTGATAGACTTTATTTTTGGGGGTTCCAAAATCACTGCAGATGGTGATTGCAGCCATGAAATTAAAAGATGCTTGTTCCTTGGAAGGAAAGTTATGACCAACCTAGACAGCATATTAAAAAGCAGAGACATTACTTTGCCAACAAAGGTCCATCTAGTCAAAGCTATGGTTCTTCCAGTAGTCATGTATGGATGTGAGAGCTGGGCTATAAAGAAAGCTGAGCACCAAAGAATT
>NW_011494768.1:3611077-3620840 GCF_000754665.1 Bison bison bison
CATGTATGGATGTGAGAGCTGGGCTATAAAGAAAGCTGAGCACCAAAGAATTGATGCTTTTGAACTGTGGTGTTGGAGAAGACTCTTGAGAGTCCCTTGGACTGCAAGGAGATCCAACCAGTCCATCCTAAAGGAAATCAGTCCTGAATATTCATTGGAAGTACTGATGCTGAAGGTGAAACTCCAGTACTTTGGATGGCATCATCATCAATGCAAAGGACATGAGTCTGTCTCCCAGACACCAATTCTGGGAGTTGGTGATGGACAGGGAATCCTGGTGTGCTGCAGTCCATGGGATTGCAAAGAGTTGGACACGACTGAGCGACTGAACTGAACTGAAGCTAACCATAATGATAAAAAGCCTGGAGTACTGATTAAAAGAGTGTAAATAACTGCTATGCCTACCAACCTAGTAAAGAATAGAAAAAAATTAAATGAATGAAAATACACACACATGAAACACACTTTCAAAATTGTGCTCATTGACAAATTAAAAGATGTGCATTTAAAAAGACACATTTTTTTTTGCTAAATTATTATATCCATTTATGATATAAATTCACTGCAAATGAGCAGTGAAAGGAATTCCTTAATCTATTAGGTTTATCTACAAAAAGCCCTACCATACACATTAAAGTATTTTCTTTTAAAGCAGAATTAAGATGAACTTTCCCAGTACCATTACTTATTTCTTATATTGTTCTGAAGATTTTAGCTTGTACCTTAAATCAAAACAAACAAACAAAAAATACTACAATTGTATGTGGATTGACAAGAAGAAATAAGGCAATCATTATTCACAGTTCATATGTGAACTCAGAAAATATAAAGTGTAAATATCTTATAAACACTAATGTCAGTTTAGCAAATTATCTGGTTATAAAATCATTATGCATTGTTATACAAAAGACAATTGCATTTCTATTCACCTGGAATAAACTATTAAAAATTATAATTTTTGAAAGAGACAATTTATAATTGCTAGAAGAAAAATACAAAATACCTCGTAACAAGTCTAACAAAATAGGTACAAGCCCTTTGTGGGGAAACCTGTAAGTCTTTATAAGAAGAATTAATAAACCAGATTTATATCATGTTCCTGGGTATAAAATTTCAAAATCACAAAAATGCAATTATTCCCCTGTATAGTCTATACCACAGGTCAGCAAACTTTATAAAGGATCAAACAGTAAACATTTTAGGCTTTACAAGCCTTAGAACTGCCATCACAACTCCTCCACCCTGCCTTTGTAGTTTGAATGTAGCCATTGGTAGTAGATAAAAGAATGAACATGGCTGTGTTCTGATAAAACTTTATTTACAACAGAGGCAAAGAAAAGACTTGGCCTATGGTTTGTTGTTTGTCAACTACTGATCTCTATAATCTCTCTTTGTGTAACTCCAATATCAAAATCCAGAGCAGTGTGTGTTTGTGTGTGTGTGTGTGTAATTTAACAAACTAATTTTAAAGTGTCTGTGACCAAGTAATGACCTAAGAATAACCAAAATATCCATTAGGACAAAGTCACTTATCAGAAATGAAAACATTATAAAATTAGAGTTGTTAAGGCAGAGATGGCTAAGATAGATAACTGATGAGAACATACTGTATAGCACAAGGAACTCTACGTGGTGCTCTGGTGAGATAAACGGGAAGAAACCCCCAAAATGAGGATGTATGTATCAGTTCAGTTCAGTTGCTCAGTCGTGTCAGACTCTTTGCGACCTCATGAACCGCAGCACACCGGGCCTCCCTGTCCATCACCAACTCCCGGAGTCCACCCAAACCCATGCCCATCGAGTCGGTGGTGCCATCCAGCCATCTCATCCTCTGTCATCCCCTTCTCCTCCTGCCCTCAATCTTTCCCAGCATCAGGGTCTTTTCAAATGAGTCAGCTCTCTGCATCAGGTGGGCAAAGCATTGGAGCTTCAGCTTCAGCATCAGTCCGGATATATGTACACATGTGGCTGATTCACTTTGTCATATGGCAAAAGCTGACACAGCAGTGTAAAGCAACTATACTCTAATTAAAAAAAAGAAGACAGTGGGCCACTGAGACAAAATCGTCAAACAGATGAACGAAACAAGAAACAGAGCACAGAACTTGCTGTGTATCAGTGGGGTCACTGCAGATCCCAGGGATGGATGGACATTTAATCTACGGTGCTTAATCTACAAAATCTACAATTTGTCAATATGGAAACCGAGTGCAGTCGGATTTCTACCTCAATTCAGAAACAAAATTTGATCTTGAGTGAATTGCAGTCTTTAAAATTAAAGGTACATTTAAAATCTTTTGGAATGAAATTTGAAGATATCTTTCTTATCCTGGAGTAAGGGGAGCTTTCTTAAGTAAGACAAAAGATAAACCTGCAAACCTTAAAAAAGTGTCTTGTAATTGCACTGAAATCAAACCATCAGTTTACAAAAAATATCTTGATAAAAATGCAAAAAAAATCTGATAGGAAAATTTTACACATACCAAGAAGAACTCCATGGACTAATATCTTGAAGATATTAATAACTTCTAGTTATTAAAAATTAAAAACTAGCAAAATCAAAAAACTGCTCAAGGGATATGAATCAGCATTGCACAAAAGAAGAATCATAAATTAGGGGCAAACATTGGGAAAGATGATATTTTTCAATAGTTATCTGGGAAATGTAAGATAAATATACAATACTATATTGTACAGCTTACAATTTGACAAAAAGTAAAAAGACAGTGTACCAAGATTTGGCTGGGAGATGACATTTTAGAGTATAAACTGTTAGGTACAGTTTAAGAATCACTTTGAAATTATCCACTGAAGTTGAAAGTATTAAAACCCTATGATGCAGAGATTCCATTAGTGGGCAAACAGAGAAACTATTGCTAGATTACACCAGGTGGACTGTGTTCTGCTTAGTCACTCAATTGTGTCCTACTCTTTGCGACCCCATGGTAGCCTGCCAAGCTCCTCTATCCATGGGGATTCTCCAGGCAAGTATACTGGAGTGGGTTGTCATGCCCTCATCCAGGGGATCTTCCCAACCCGGGGATGGAACCCAGGTATCAGCAGTGCAGGCAGATTCTTTACCATCTGAGCCACCAGGAAAGCCTAGATTATACCAGGTCAAACATTAAAAGAAGTATTCACTGAAATAGTGATTACTAAACAAACAAACAAACAACAAAACGAACACTTCAGTCTATTCTAAGGCTCCACAGAATGGGTAAGTACATTGATCTATGTTCAGGTAGTGGAATTCTATATGCAGTGAGAATGAGATAATTATAGATGTATACACTGACATCAGTTCAGTTCAGTCACTCAGTCATGTCCGACTCTTTGCGACCCCATGAGTCACAGCACACCAGGCCTCCCTGTCCATCACCAACTCCCGGAGTTCACTAAAGCTCACGTCCATCGAGTCAGTGACGCCATCCAGCCATCTCATCCTCTATCGTCCCCTTTTCCTCCTGCCCCCAATCCCTCCCAGCATCGGAGTCTTTTCCAACGAGTCAACTCTTTGCATGAGGTGGCCAAAGTACTGGAGTTTCAGCTTTAGCATCATTCCTTCCAAAGAAATCCGAGGGCTGATCTCCTTCAGAATGGACTGGTTGAATCTCCTTGCAGTCCAAGGGACTCTCAACAGTCTTCTCCAACACCACAGTTCAAAAGCATCAATTCTTTGGTGGTTGGCTTCCTTTATAGTCCAACTCTTACATCCATACATGACCACTGGAAAAACCATAGCCTTGACTAGACAGACCTTTCTTGGCAAAGTAATGTCTCTGCTTTTCAATATGCTATCTAGGTTGGTCATAACTTTTCTTCCAAGGAGTAAGTGTCTTTTAATTTCATGGCTGTGGTCACCATCTGCAGTGATTTTGGAGCCCAGAAAAATAAAGTCAGCCACTGTTTCTACTCTTTCCCCATCTATTTCCCATGAAGTGATGGGACCAGATGCCATGATCTTCATTTTCTGAATGTTGAGCTTTAAGCCAACTTTTTCACTCTCCTCTTTCACTTTCATCAAGGGGCTCTTTAGTTCCTCTTCACTTTCTGCCATAAGGGTGGTGTCATCTGCATATCTGAGGTTATTGATATTTCTCCCAGTAATCTTGATTCCAGCTTGTGCTTTTTCCAGTCCAGCGTTTCTCATGATGTACTCTGCATAGAAGTTCAATAAACAGGGTGACAATATACAGCCTTGACATACTCCTTTTCCTATTTGGAACCAGTCTGTTGTTCCATGTCCAGTTCTAACTGTTGCTTCCTGACCTGCATACAAATTTCTCAAGAGGAAGGTCAGGTGGTCTGGTATTCCCATCTCTTTCAGAATTTTCCACAGTTTATTGTGATCCACATAGTCAAAGGCTTTGGCATAGTCAATAAAGCACAAATAGATGTTTTTCTGAGCTTTCTTGCTTTTTCGATGGTCCAGCAGATGTTGGCAATTTGGTCTCTGGTTCCTCTGCCTTTTCTAAAACCAGCTTGAACATCTGGAAGTTCATGGTTCACGTATTGCTGAAGCCTGGCTTAGAGAATTTTGAGCATTACTTTACTATTGTGTAGATGAGTGCAATTGTGCAGTAGTTTGAGCATTCTTTGGCATTGCCTTTCTTTGGGATTGGAATGAAAACTGACCTTTTCCAGTCCTGTGGCCACTGCTGAGTTTTCCAAATTTGCTGGCATATTGGGTGCAGCACTTTCACAGCATCATCTTTCAGGATTTGAAATAGCTCAACTGACATGGATGGATACTAAAAGCATAATATTGAATAAAAGGAGCTTTCCTGGTGGCTCAGACAGTAAAGCGTCTGTCTTAAATGCAAGAGACCCTGGTTCGATCCCTGGATTGGGAAGATCCCCTGGAGAAGGAAATGGCAACCCACTCCAGTATTCTTGCCTGGAAAAATCCCATGGATGGAGGAGCCTGGTAGGCTACATTCCATGGGGTCCCAAAGAGTTGGACACAACTGAGTGACTTCACTTTCACTATTGAATAAAAGAAGCAAGTCCCAGACGTACCGGAAGAGGTGATTAGAGTCTGAGTATTTAATGGTCAAATATGTAAAACAAAACAGTGCATACTTGCAGGTACATTGATGTGTTAAACTATCTTCAAGCAGAAAGTATAGAACAAAACGAGAAATTAGTTCACTCTGGGTGGGAGGAATAGAAATGAACAAGGCGATGGTGAAGAGCTTAAAAGGCTTTGGATTTGACAATTTTGTTTCTTAACACGGATGATAGGCACACATAAATTCATTTTATTATTCATACACATGTTCTAAATGCTTATTGTACATTTTTATATACGAATTCTGATGTAACATGCACCACAAATAAAGTAAAACCTTAATAAAATAATATCAATGAAAAACAAAAGTAGCAAAAACCAAGGAAGCATTACTTGCAGGGTGCTGGAGAAGGCAATAGCACCCAACTCCAGTACTCTGGAAAATCCCATGAACGGAGGAGCCTGGTGGGCTGCAGTCCATGAGGTTGCTAAGAGTCGAACATGACTCAGCGACTTCACTTTCACTTTTCATTTTCATGCATTGGAGAAGGAAATGGCAACCCACTCCAGTGTTCTTGCCTGGAGAATCCCAGGGACGGGGGAGCCTGGTGGGCTGCTGTCTATGGGGTCACACAGAGTTGGACACGACTGAAGCAACTTGGCAGCAGCTGCAGCAAGGGTCAACATACTTCTAAAAATTTTCCAGTCATTTTCAATTTTTAAATTTTCAATTAAATTCCAGCCATTTTCAATGTAAGAAAGGGTCAAATACTCTTGAAAGTTAAAGTTGCTCAGTTGTGTTTGATTCCTTGCGACCCCATACAGTCCATGGGATTTTCCTGGCAAGAATACTGGAATGGGTTGCACTTCCCTTCTCCAGGGAATTTTCCCAACTCAGGGATCGAACCCAGGTCTCCCACATTGCAGGCGGATTCTTTGCCAGCCGAGCTACAAGGGAAGCCCAGCGAGTTCAAGGTGATCAGGATGAGGTGGCGGAGTGGTCAAGGGGATGGAGTGCTAATCCATTGTGCTCTGCACGCGTGGCTTTGAACCCTATGCTCCTTCACTTGCGACTTCCACGCCCTGCCTTCAGCTTCGGCTTGCCAAGTGGTGGTAGTGGTTTTCAATGAGGAAAAAAAAAAACAAAAAAAACCTTTCCTGCCAATGCAGGAGATGAGAGTTCCATCAAGAAGATCCTCAGGAGGAGGGCATGGCAACCCACCGTAGCATTCTTGCTCCCCTGATAGCTCAGTTGGTAATGAATCTGCCTGCGATGCAGGAGGCCCCAGTTCGATTCCTGGCTCAGTAAGATCTGCTGGAAAAGGGATAGGCTATCCACTCCAGTATTCTTGGGCTTCCCTTGTGGCTCAGCTGGTAAAGAATCTGCCTGCAATGCGGGAGACCTGTGTTCAATCCCTGGGTTGAGAAGATCCCCTGAAGAAGGAAAAGTCTACCCACTCCAGTATTATGGCCTGGAGAACTCCATATAGTGTGCAGTCCATGGGGTTGCAAAGAGTCTGACACAACTGAGCGACTTTCACAAATGCTGTTACATCCGGGTAGGAGTATTTGAGCTTTTATCCTGCAGAGATACTTTAAAATGCTTGTAAAGGATGAGCAGAAGATAGAAACTTTCATCTTCATTGTAATCTTACATGACAAATAACCTATTGCTAGAATCTGAAGGAAGAGACACACCAATTTTAGACTGATGCAACAATATTGAGGAAAAAACAATCAGAGTTCAATACTTTGCATTATATGATGGAGTGGCCACTCTTCCAAGTGAAGATAGGATGCTACGTACTCTAGCATCCTCACTACACATTAGATCCCATAAGGAGTTTTTAAAAAAAAATAAATACTAATGTCTGATGCCAACTTTACATTAAATATAGAAGAGTCAGAATCTCTGAGTTTGAGCCCAGATATTTTTAAATTTCCCAGGTGATTCTAATGTGTGTCCAAGATTAATCATAGTCTCTTCAATATGGAGTAAGAAACTCACAGCACCTGTAAAGTAAATGAGTGGGGAAGACATATATGTATGTATGTGTGTGTATATATATATGTATGTGTATATACACACACACATACTTCTAGTTTTATTTTCCAGTCTTTTACAGTTTTCTCACATATCTCTAAATCAAATGGAACAGTCTTTAAAATGCAACATTCTTTAAAATCTTTTCCCTTTGAGTCTTTCTGAAGCAGTCAGCTTTGTTCTTGTAGAACTTGTAATTTTCTCTTTTGCCATTTATGTTTCACTGAGTTACATAACAACTGAATACATACAGTAACAATTGTAGCAATAAGTATGTCTAGAAGTACTGGATTTGGGAACTAGTGCAAATGATTCTTGAGAAGCATTAAGGAGAAACATAGGGAAACCTGAGCAGAGCTACTAACCATGAATGATTGGCATCTTGTGGTCATCAGGTTTTTGCAGAAGGAATAAAGTATTTTCATTTGTTATAATATGGAGATCATTTAAGAGAGAGAAAACAGGACAAAATATCTGTGCATGTGATGTTTTTTAAACCACTGTTAAGCAGGAGTGAAGAAATAATTCTCAAATGACCATACATTCAAGTATAGTAGGGGCAAAAAGGAGAGGCAAATACCACCCCTCAGGGCTACAGAACTTCATCACACTCTACCTGATTATTTCTGAAGCATTTTGCTAGAATCTGAGCACAGCAACATGCCCAGAATCTGTGGATCTGAGAACAGAAAATGACCATCCCTGAGGGAAGAAAGATTTAGGGAAATTCACACACCCTGTCTGTATGTCTCCTCCTATGAAGATGAATAAAGAGGGATAAAGATTATACAAAAGATTCCTTGGTAGCTCAGCTGATAAAGAATCTGCCTGCAATGTAGGAGACCCCAGTTCTATTCCTGGGTCAGGAAGATCCAAAGGGATAGGCTACCCACTCCAGTATTCTTGGGCTTCCCTGGTGGCTCAGCTGGTAAAGAATCCCTCTGCAATTCGGGGTTCCTGAGTTGGGAAGATCCCCTGGAGAAGGAAACAGCTATCCACTCCAGTATTCTGGCCTAGAGAATTCAATGGACTATTCCATGGGGTCACAAAGAGTCAGGGCATGCACGACTAAGCAACTTTCAATTTCACTTTCATGAAATCAGAAAAGGGAACATTTTCCTGAATGCTTAGAGGAAGAGAAAAATCTTGAATGCATTTTTTTGGGGGGATTGGGTATGTTTTAATCAGTGTATGCTCAAAAGGAAGTTTTACTGACCATATAGATTAAGAGGCATCACCAAAAATTTTCCAATATTTCTGTTTGTTTCTTTTCTTTTTTTTCTTTCTGGCTGGAGTCTGTTTGATTTTTATTCTCTCAAAATCTAGCCTGGAGAGAGTCCCAGTGCCCAATATTTATTACAGTGGTGATCTCAAGAAGCATTAGTATAGGAGTAGAGAAGGGAATGGCACCCCACTCCAGTACTCTTGCCTGGAAAATCCCATGGACAAAGGAGCCTGGTAGGCTGCAGTCCATGGGGTCGCTAAGAGTCAGACACGACTGAGCGACTTCACTTTCACTTTTCACTTTCATGCATTGGAGAAGGAAATGGCAACCCACTCCAGTGTTCTTGCCTGGAGAATCCCAGGGATGGGGGAGCCTGGTGGGCTGCTGTCTATGGGGTCGCACAGAGTCCGACATGACTGAAGTGACTTAGCAGCAGCAGCAGCAGAGAAGGGAAACAGAGGGGAAGGCAGATAATAAAGAGTGGGCTACTGAAGACATTACCACTGCGGGAATCTAAATATCATCTTGCTGAGGGACTCTGGGAGATAGTGTAGTGCACACCAAGAGAGTTTCCCCAAGGGTGAGGGAGCTGGGGCATCTATCCAGCAAATTCTTATCCATCATTGGTCAAGATTCACTTTCAGGGTCATACGAGGCTCATACAACTCTTAAGGTCACAGGAAGCTTCCTCAGAATTTGGGTCACAGTGTCTTTCTGCGATCATTCCAGCAGAGGCATGAGTACTCATTACCTTTAATATCCATGAATGAGGATCAAGATAATATGGAGAACACTCATCTTTATCACACAGTGTCTTATGGGGTGTGTTGCATTTTCTTACTTAAAAAATAAGACTCTCTGAAGACATCCTCCCAACTTTCTGCCTGGTAGTGCTTTTGTGATTAAGACTTGCTTGATTGTCAGCAGTGCAATCTGCCACCTATACTCTATTCTCTAGATTCATGTAATATTGGTGCCTGTCTTTTAGTGATGTGTGAATGCTGGTTCAGGGAGGAATTTTGGTTGATGTTATACTAGACTAGCTGTCGGGTACACTCTGGTGTGTTGCATACCTGTAAAGTGAAGTCGCTCATTCATGTCCGACTCTTTGCGACCCCATGGATGGTAGCCTACCAGGCTCCGAGAACCATGGGATTTTCCAGGCAAGAATACTGGAGTGGGCTGCCATTTCCTTCTCCAGGGGATCTTCCCAACCTAGGGATCAAACCTGGGTCTTCTGCATTGAGACAGATGCTTTACTGTCTGAGCCACTAGACTGATCTTACTACTACTCTGCATACCTGTAAAGGAGCTATTTGTTGATGAGTATACCACTAGCTGTCAATTGGCCCAAGGGTATACATCTTTAGCATGAAATCTCCTAAAATAACAAAGTTTTTCTCATTTGCTTTTTCTGGTTATATTTCTACCTGTTTTTTACGAAATACAGAATATGTTGGTGATGAACAGGGTCACGTGGCTG
>NW_011494768.1:3620940-3641570 GCF_000754665.1 Bison bison bison
GATGGAATTCCAGTTGAGCTATTTCAAATCCTGAAAGACGATGCTGTGAAAGTGCTGCACTCAATATGCCAGCAAATTTGGAAAACTCAGCAGTGGCCACAGGACTGGAAAAGGTCAATTTTCATTCCAATCCTAAAGAAAGGCAATGCCAAAGAATGCTCAAACTACCACACAATTACACTCATCTCACACGCTAGTAAAGTAATGCTCAAAATTCTCCAAGCCAGGCTTCAGCAATAGGTGAACCGTGAACTTCCAGATGTTCAAGCTGGTTTTAGAAATGGCAGAGGAACCAGAGATCAAATTGCCAACATTCGCTGGATCCCTGAAAAAGCAAGAGAGATCCAGAAAAACATCTATTTCTGCTTTATTGACTATGCCAAAGCCTTTGACTGTGTGGATCACAATGAACTGTGGAAAGAGATGGGAATACCAGACAATCTGACCTGCCTCTTGAGAAACCTATATGCAGGCCAGGAAGCAACAGTTAGAACTGGACATGGAACAACAGACTGGTTCCAAATAGGAAAAGGAGTTCGTCAAGGCTGTATATTGTCACCCAGCTTGTTTAACTTCTATGCAGAGTACATCATGAGAAATGCTGGACTGGAAGAAACACAAGCTGTAATCAAGATTGCTGGGAGAAATACCAATAACCTCAGATATGCAGATGACACCACCCTTATGGCAGAAAGTAAAGAGGAACTCAAAAGCCTCTTGATGAAGGTGAAAGAGGAGAGTGAAAAAGTTGGCTTAAAGCTCAATATTCAGAAAAAGAAGATCATGGCGTCTGGTCCCATCATTTCATGGAAAACAGACGGGGAAAGAGTAGAAACAGTGTCAGACTGTATTTTTCTGGGCTCCAAAATCACTGCAGATGGTGACTGCAGCCATGAAATCAAAAGACGCTTACTCCTTGGAAGGAAAGTTATGACCAACCGAGATAGCATATTAAAAGCAGAGACATTACTTTGCCAAGAAAGGTCCGTCTAGTCAAGGCTATGGTTTTTCCAGTGGTCATGGATGGATGTGAGAGTGGGACTGTGAAGAAAGCTGAGTGCAGAAGAATTGATGCTTTTGAACTGTGGTGTTGGAGAAGACTCTTGAGAGTTCCTTGGACTTCAAGGAGATCCAACCAGTCCATTCTGAAGGAGATCAGCCCTGGGATTTCTTTGGAAGGAATGATGCTAAAGCTGAAACTCCAGTACTCTGTCCACCTCATGCAAAGAGTTGATTCATTGGAAAAGACTGATGCTGGGAGGGATTGGGGGCAGGAGGAGAAGGGGACGACAGAGGATGAGATGGCTGGATGGCATCACTGACTCGATGGACATGAGTCTGAGTGAACTCCGGGAGTTGGTGACGGACAGGGAGGCCTGGCGTGCTGCAATTCATGGGGGGGCAAAGAGTCGGACACGACTGAGCGACTGAACTGAACTGAACCCATTTTCTAAGTGACTTATTTTCAACATGACTTCAAGCCTACCAGAGCTTCCCTAGTGGCTCAGACAGTAAAGAATCTACCTGCAATGCAGGAGACCAGGGTTCAATCTCTGGGTCAGATTCCCTGGAGAAGGGAATGGACTCACTCCAATATTCTTTTCTGGAGAATTCTATGGACAGAGTAGCCTGGAGTGCTACAGTCCATGGGGTCACAAAGAGTCAAACATGACTGAGCAAGTAACACTTGCAAGTGATTTTAAGTCGGACAAGCATTTAAAAATAAGTAATAAGGAAAATACACTTGAGATGCTGTCTAAGAATATAAAGGCAGAGGAAAAGAGGTTATTGATAGAATGAAAAGATAAAATGTGATAGAATTGACAATAATCAGCTTAAAAATTAAAAGTGTAAGTGAAGATGAAGCCATTAATACAGAGTAAAATTTTTTAAAAAATGAAACTTTAGTAAGACTTTTTCATAAGCCTTTCCTGATCCCTAAACCATCTTGCTTTATTTTTTAAAGTTTATTATTGGAGCATAATTGCTTTACAATGTTGTGTTAGTTTCTGCAGTACAACAAAGTGAATCAGCTACATGTGTACATATATCCCTTCCCTCTTGAGCCTTGTCTCCCACCTCAACCCCCAATCCCACCCTCTAGGTCATCACAGAGCACCAGGCTGAGCTCCCTGCACAGCAGCTTCCCACTAGCTGTCTATTTTACACATGGTCGTCTGTATCTGTCAGCCCCAGTCTCTCAGTTCACCCCAACCTCCCCATCCCCACTGTGTCCACATGTCCATTCTCCACCCTTGTGTTTCAATTCCTGTCCTACAAACGGGTCCATCTGTACCACTTTTCTAGATTCCGTATATATTCATTAATATACGACATTTGTATTTTGCTTTCTGACTGTTTCACCCTGTATGACAGACTCAAGGTTCATCCACATCGTTACAAATGACCCAGTTTTGTTCCTTTTTATGGTTGAGTAATATTCCATTATATATATATGTGTGTATATATATATATATATATATATATATATATATCTCACATCTTCTTTATCCATTCATCTATTAATGGACATTTAGGTTGCTTCCATGTCCTGGCTGGAGAAGGCAATGGCACTCCACTCCAGTACTCTTGCCTGGAAAATCCCATGAACAGAGGAGCCTGGTAGGCTGCAGTCCATGGGGTTGCTAGGAGTCGGACACAACTGAACAACTTCACTTTCACTTTTCATTTCCATGCATTGGAGAAGGAAATGGCAACCCACTCCAGTGTTCTTGCCTGGAGAATCCCAGGGACGTGGGAGCCTGGTGGGCTGCTGTCTATGGGGTCGCACAGAGTTGGACACAACTGAAGCGACTTAGCCGCCGCCGCTGCATATCCTGGCTGTTGTAAATAGTGCTGCAGTGAACACTGGGGTTGTGTCTTGTTGAACTATGATTTTCTCAGGTATTTGTCAAGTAGTGGGATTTCTAGGTCATATGGTAGTTTTTAGTTTTTTTTTACGAAACTTAATACTGTTCTCCATAGAGGCTGTACCAATTTATAGTCCCACCAATAGTGCAAGGGGGTTCCCTCTTTTCCACACCCTCTCTAGCATTTATTGTTTGTAGATTTTTTGTTTATGGCCATAAAATAATGAAATAAGTTAAGATAGTTTAGGTAAATGTCAACAGAGAATAAATATTATAAAAATATATATTCACTGACATCCAAAGGGAAAAGCACAAACATTAAGTTAGATGGAGATTCTTTTATACAACATTAAGGGATGAAAAGTAACACACATTTACACAGTTTTGTGGGGAAATGTGCTTTGTATAATTCATATTTGACTGCTTTTATTTATTTAATGTATGTAAGCTACAAAGAGATGTTAATATTTGTTGAAGGGTTCAGGTATTATAATGCCTAAATGCCTTCCTTGACAAAACAATTTTACCATGGGCTCTAAATAGCTGGGAGAGAAATAAGAATCAACAATTCAAAAAGAAGGAGGTTGAGGTATTGAAATGTGGTTGATGATCACTGAGACAGGTTAAAATGAAGTTGCTTATCAAGTTGTGATAAATTTGGCCACACAATTGAAGGCCAATTTCTAATTTGTCTTCTTAAAGATAATACTTTAGTATTCAAAAGTGTTTCAATTATAATTATCTGATTCTGAAAATAAATGTAACAAAAAATGCATGAATGTTGGTGAATAGCAAGTATTACAATGTAAAAAAGTGAAATTGCTTTTCTTGCATAAAAGGAAATCAATGTCTATTATTTTGTTCTTAACTTTAATGTTAAAGGATTGTAAGTTGAAGAATATTTTTGAAAACCTTAAATGTAACCATGAGGGATGTCATACAGAAGATGTATATTTTAAAGAGAGAATGATAAAATCAAAGGAAGCTAAGCCATACAGCAAAGAAGAGAAAGCAAATGAAATAACAATGAAGCATAAAATGAGAAGCAGAAAGACAGCATCCAAACATAAGAAGCATTTTAAGTCTGACAATAAACACAAATGAGTCTGGCTCCTATACTCAAATATAGACATTCACAGACAGGTCAGCAAGCAAACGCCCAGCTATTTGTAGCCTACAACTGATAAATAAAAGAAAATGATGAAAAAGGTGCAAAGTTAACCAGAGAAAATGCAACTCAAGTAAAGGTGCTCTGTGCTGTGCTTAGTCTCTCAGCCGTGTCTGACTCTTTGCAACCCCGTGACTAGCCGACCAGGCTCCTCTGTCCCTGGGATTCTCCAGACAAGAATACTGGAGTGGGTTGCCCTGCTCTCCTGCAGGGCATCTTCCCAACCCAGGGATAGAACCCAGGTCTCCTGCATTGCAGGAAGATTCTGTACCAGCTGAGCTACCTGGGAAGCCCAAGGAAAGGTAGGAAAGGCAGTATTAATATTAGACAAAGTAAAATTGAAGATAGAAAACATAAAGCAGTCCAAGGACAATTGTTTATAGAAGTTATAATCCTCATGAGGCTAAATGTGGTAGAAAACAGAACAGCAAAATAGACACAGTCCCAACTCAGGAAACAAGAGATAGACACAGAGATACAATAGATTTGGGAGGATTTATTACACTTCTCTAATTTTTGACAGATCTAGGATATACTAAAATAAATAAGAAAATAGATGACTTCAGTAAAATATAAATTAGGTTACATTTTCCCCAAGTATCCATGGATTATTTCAAAGAAGATATTATTTGAAATATTATGTACTAGAGGATATTAGGTACTAGATCCTAAAGAAAATAAATGTCAAAATATAAACCATTAGCAGACTTCTTGTATGAGTCCCAACACTAGCCTGGTTATTAGGACTGTTACTTAACTAGGAACAACTCAAGGGTTATTAGATCATGACCAACGTGTGACTTTGTCCTTCTGCGAGACCCTGGGATAAATATTTCTGGGATCCCTCAGGAGTTTTTTTCTGTTCTTATATATTTGTTTGGTGGGAATGGAGACCTCAAATGTCTGCTGCCTTAGACAAACAAAAATACAAAAGAAGGTAAACCTATCATGATGTCCATCTGATACGATTCTCTGTAGGAAACCTAAGAGAATCAAAAGAAAAACTACTTTATTTCTTTCTAAATGTAGTTGATTATGAATGTGAATAGATTTGTGCTAAGTTGCTTTAGTCCTATCCAACTCTTTATGACTTTATGGACTGTAGACCACCAGGCTCCTCTGTCCGTGGGATTCTCCAGGCAAGAATACTGGAGTGAGTTGCCATGCCCTCCTCCAGGAGATCTTCCCAACCCAGCGATCAAATTCGTGTCTCTTATGCCTCCTGTATTGTCAGGAAGGTTCTTAACCACTAGGGCCACGTGGGAAGCCCAAGTAGATTTAGGTCTTGAGAAAATGATTGATTTAGGCCTTGAGTCAAAACTAAAAGAGATAAAAGGGCAATAATGTTAGGACATTTTAAAAAGATTTAAAGCCTTACATTTCGATATTTGGCAAAACTAACACAATACTGTAAAGTTTAAAAATAAAATAAAATAAAAAAAAACACAAAAAACAAAAATAAAACAAAAAACAAACAAAAAATAGGAAAATGAAAAAAAAATTGGAAAACTCAAAAGAAGCATAACGGGTTTTAAAAAATTAGTATCTCATAGAGAAGACAAAGGACTTGAATCTGAATAGATAGAGATTATTTAAAAGGTAACAATCCAACAGAAAAGTGGGCAAAGGTTCAGTTCAGTTCAATTCAGTTACTCAGTCGTGTCCGACTCTTTGCAACCCTATGAACTGCAGCACGCCAGCCTCCCTGTCCATCACCAACTCCCGGAGTTCACCCAGAACCATGTCCATTGAGTTGGTGATGCCATCCAATTATCTCATCCTCTGTCATCGCCTTCTCCTCCTGCCCTCAATCTTCTCCAGCTTCAGGGTCTTTTCAAATGAATCAGCTCTTTGCATCAGGTAGCCAAAGTACTGGAGTTTCAGCTTCAGCATCATTCCTTCCAATGAACACTCAGGACTGATCTCCTTTAGGATGGACTGCTTGGCTTTCCTTGCTGTCCAAGGGGCTCTCAAGAGTCTTCTCCAACACCACAGTTTAAAAGCATCAATTCTTCAGCCCTCAGCTTTCTTTATAGTTCAACTCTCACATGACCACTGGAAAACCATAGCCTTAACTAGATGGACCTTTGTTGGCAAATAATGTCTTTGCTTTTTAATATTGTGTCTAGGTTGGTCATAACTTTCCTTCCAAGGAGTAAGCGTCTTTTAATTTCATGGCTGCAGTCACCATCTACAGTGATTTTGGAGCCCAGAAAAATAAAGTCAGCCACTGTTTCCACTGGTTCCCCATCTATTTGCCATGAAGTGATGGGACTGGATGCCATGATTTTAGTTTTCTGAATGTTGAGCTTTAAGCCAACTTTTTCACTCTCTTCTTTCACCTTCATCAAGAGGCTTTTTAGCTCTTCTTCATTTTCTGCCATAAGAGTGGTGTCATCTGCATATCTGAGGTTATTGATGTTTCTCCCAGCTATCTTGATTCCAGCTTGTGCTTCATCCAGCCCAGCATTTCTCATGATGTACTCTGCATATAAGTTAAACAAGCAGGGTGACAATATACAGCCTTGACGTACTCCTTTTCCTCTTTGGAACCAGTCTGTTGTTCCATGTTCAGTTCTGACTGTTACTTCCTGACCTGCATATAGGTTTCTCAAGAGGCAGGTCAGATGGTCTGGTATTCCCATCTCTTTCAGAATTTTCCACAGTTTATTGTGATCCACACAGTCAAAGGCTTTGGCATAGTCAATAAAGAAGAAATAGATGTTTTTCTGGTACTCTCTTGCTTTTTCAACGATCCATTGGATGTTGGCAATTTGATCTCTGGTTCCTCTGCCTTTTCTAAAACCAGCTTGAACATCTGGAAGTTCATGGTTCACTTACTGCTGAAGCCTGGCTTGGAGAATTTTAAGTACTACTTTACTAGCATGTGCTGCCGCTGCTGCTGCTAAGTCGCTTCAGTAGTGTCTGACTCTGTGTGACCCCAGAGATTGCAGCCCACCAGGCTCCCCTGTCCCTGGGATTCTCCAGGCAAGAACACTGGAGTGGGTTGCCATTTCCTTCTTCAATGCATTAAAGTGAAAAGTGAAAGTGAAGTTTCTCAGTTGTGTCCGACTCCTAGCGAGCGCATGGACTGCAGCTTACCAGGCTCCTGCGTCCATGGGATTTTCTAGGCAAGAGTACTGGAATGGGGTGTTGTTGCCTTCTCTGTACTAGCATGTGAGATGAGTGCAATTGTGCGATACTTTGAGCATTCTTTGGCACAGCCTTTCTTTGGGATTGGGCTTCCCTGGTGGCTCAGAGGTTAAAGCGTCTGCCTCCAATGTGGGAGACACGGGTTCAATCCCTGGGTTGGGAAGATCCCCTGGAGAAGGGAATGGTAACCCACTCCAGTATTCTTGCCTGGAGAATCCCATGGACAGAGAAGCCTGGTAGGCTACAGTCCACGGGGTTGCAAAGAGTTGGACACGACTGAGCAACTTCACCTTCACCTTCTTTGGGATTGGAATGAAAACTGACCTTTTCCAGTCCTGTGGCTACTGCTGAGTTTCCCAAATTTGCTGAGATATTGAGTGCAGCACTTTCAAAGCACCTTTGAGGATTTGGAATAGCTCAACTGGAATTCCATCACCTCCACTAGCTTTGTTTGTAGTGATGCTTCCTAAGGCCCATTTGACTTCACATTCCAAGATGTCTGGCTCTAGGTGAGTGATCACACCTTCGTGATTATCTGGGTCATGAAGATCTTTTTTGTACAGTTCTTCTGTGTATTCTTGCCACCTCATCTAAATATCTTCTGCTTCTGTTAGGTCCATACCATTTCTGTCCTTTATTGAGCCCATCTTTGCATGCAATGTTCCCTTGGTATCTCTAATTTTCTTGAAGAGATCTCTAGTCTTTCCTATTTTATTGTTTTCCTCTATTTCTTTGCATTGATGGCTGAGGAAGGCTTTCTTATCTCTCCTTGCTATTTTTTGGAACTCTGCATTCGAACAGGTATATCTTTCCTTTTCTCCTTTTCTTTTCACTTCCATTCTTTTCACAGCTATTCGTAAGGCCTCCTCAGACAGCCATCTGGTTTTTTGCATTTCTTTTTCTTGGGGATGGTCTTGATTCCTGTCTCCTGTACAATGTCAGGAACCTCTGTCCATAGTTCATGAGGCACTCTTTCTATCACATCTAGTCCCTTAAATCTATTTCTCACTTCCACTGTATAGTTATAAGGAATTTGATTTAGGTCATACCTGAATGGTCTAGTGGTTTTCTCCACTTTCTTCAACTGAAATCTGAATTTGGCAATAAGGAGTTCATGATCTAAGCCACAGTCAGCTCCCAGTCTTGTTTGTGCTGACTGTATAGAGCTTCTCCATCTTTGGCTGCAAAGAATATAAACAATCTGATTTCAGTATTGACCATCTGGTGGTGTCCTTGTGTAGAGTCTTCTCTTGTGTTGTTGGAAGAGAGTGTTTGCTATGATCAGTGTGTTCTCTTGGCAGAAATCTATTAGCCTTTGCCCTGCTTCTTTCTGTACTCCAAGGCCAAATTTTCCTGTTACTACAGGTGTTTCTTGACTTCCTACTTTTGCATTCCAGTCCCCTATAATGAAAAGGACATCTTTTTTGGGTCTTCATAGAACTGTTCAACTTCAGCATCTTCAGCATTACTGGTCGGGGCACAGACTTCGATTACTGTGATATTGAATGGTTTGCCTTGGAAACAAACAGAAATCATTCTGTCATTTTTGAGATTGCATCCAAGTACTGCATTTCAGACTCTTTTGTTGACTATGATGGCTGCTCCATTTCTTCTAAGGGATTTCTTCCCACAGTAGTAGATACAATGGTCATCTGAGTTAAATTCACCCATTCCAGTCCATCTTAGTTCGCTGATTCCTAGAATGTCGATGTTCACTCTTGCCATCTGTTTGACCACTTCCAATTTGCCTTGATTCATGGACCTAACATTGCAGGTTCCTATGCAATATTTCTCTTCACAGCATCCAACCTTGCTTCTATCACCAGTCCCATCCATAACTGGGTGTTGTTTCTGCTTTGGCTACATCCCTTCATTTTTTCTGGAGTTATTTCTCCACTGATCTCCAGTAGCATATTGGGCACCTACTGACCTGGGGAGTTCATCTTTTTGCCTTTTCATACTGTTCATGGGGTTCTCAAGGTGAGAATACAAGGGGCAAAGGTAAGAACAGATAAATAATCGTTCAGAGAATTAAGAAAAAAATTCTGAAATCATTTGCAAACTTTCTCATGAAAAGTAAAATGTATGTTAAAACCATGATGGGATCCCACAAATAACAAGTGTTGGGAAAAAGGTGGAGAAAAGGAAACACTTTTTCACCCCTAGTAGAAGTGTAAAATGATGCAGCCACCATGGAAAACAGTATGGAGTCTCCTCAAAATATTAAATATAGAACTACTACATGGTCCAGAAGTTCCTCTTCTTGGTATTTATAAAAAAAAACAAAAACAAAAAACAAAAAAACAAAAACCTCACACTATTTCATAAATATGTATTCACCATCATGCTATTGCAGCCTGATTTATAATAGCCAAGACATGGAAACAGCCTATTTGTCTATTAACAGATGAACAAACAAAGAAAATATTATATACATAGTGGAACATCATTCAGCCACAGGGAGGGAGGAAATCATGCCATTTGCAACAACATGGATGAAACTGGAGGTTTTAAAGCCTCTTGTCCTTACAGCCAGAAATTTACTTAGATTTTTATTTCTTAGAAATACACATGTGCAAACATATATGCACATAGATATTCATTATAGTATAATTTGGAAGAGCCAAAATAAGCAATACAGAAGATGGAAGCATTCTAAATGACAGTCAACATTAACAATTTTTGACACAAACATAAGAAAAATTTTATGTAAATAATAAAAATTGTCAAGTTGAGCTTTCTATGTACAGTTACAGGATACTTAAAAAGTGCTAAAAAGCAAAGTCCAAAATAGCATTCATAATACTATATTTAAGGAGATTCATAAGATGTTTATATTATAATATTTCTGGAAGATTATAGAAAAAGTATTTTAAAAATCTGTTATAGTAATTGCCTCTAGGAATGAAACTAATTTCTAGGATGAGATCTTACTTTTCAATGTACACAGTTTTATGCTCTTTGAAAATCTGGCCATTTGCCTGTATTCAGTAAAATCAACTACTTAAAATTATGCAACAAAAAATGAGAGGAGATTCAGGCAAACATACACCATCTCTTAAAATTAATCTTTTCCCCATAAGTAGTTCAACTGAATTCTGGAGGATTCAGATGCTCTTCCAGGTAAAAATAGTTGTTAATGGTTTGTTTTTATTTTGTTTTGTTTTGTAAGCAGAGTCAGTTTTCAAAAGAGCTTCTTTCAGGCAACCAAATGCTCATACCTGTAATATACAGAGCAGAGCTTTTCAAACTTTATATGCATATGAATCACTTGGGGTTCTTGTTGAAATTCTTTTTCTGCTTCAGAATGTTTTTTTTTTTTTTGGTCTGAAAACCTGCATTTCTAAGTGGCACTTGGGCCAGGAAAGCATATATAAATCCCTTTTTTCCCACAGGATGCACTCATTCTACTTTGTTCTTTCTTCACTCTAAAGACTGGGTTATAATCTCAAAGGAGAAAACTTTCTGCTAATAACAATTATTGAATTAGAAGTTTTCTGCCTTGACTTTGGCCTCTACTCTGTCATCTGGCAAAATGGTTTCCAGATAAATTTTTATCTCATTGCCTTGATCAGAGGGGTTGTGCAGTTAACCATTCTTTCTAAGCCCTGATGATAACATGCAAAAAGTCATCTGTCATTTACATTGCCAAAGACAGGAATGAAGAATGGAGGTCTCTCTATGGAGGAGGGGGGCCAGAAACAATAAGAAAAGTTTGATTGGAATGCAGCCAATAGATTTGGGGAAGGAGAAGACCACCTCCTGCTTCTTGATTGGGTCTAAATGATGGGAGTTTGAAGAGGAGATAAAACAACATGACTTCTAATTGCCCTGATTGATTGGGGGACAGCAACTGAAAGAAGCATCATCTATACACCACAGACTGTCTGCCCCCAACGTTGGGTAGCTTGCCACACACCCAGTTGCTGGCTGGTTATAGTAGATCAATGTGGGGTGAAGTCTAAGATTTTCCTAATAGGTCTTTCCAGCTCTTATGAGAGTCAGAGATGGTGAAATTACATCTGATTCTCTCAGGAGCCAGAGAACCACCTCAGGTAGACCTTTCCCATGTGTATATGTAGGGAAATGAGTGAACACAGCCCAAGAATAGTGAAGCAAAATGCCGGGGTCCAGCCCCAGCAGGATCCAGGGGTACCCTCAGGATGACGGCATAGGCAAAAAGATAGCAAAGCAGAGAGAGAGGCTTGATCTTCCTTGATTAACACAGAAAGCCAGTAAAGCTCCTGTGTTCCAAGGAGTCATCCTGAAAGAAGAACAGAGAGAGAAAAAGAGAGAAAAGGAAAAAAAGAATGACACGGGGAGACCAAGCTTTGGTGAGCAAGGCCCAGAACTTTATTTTCAAAAGGAACTTTTATACCTTGACTTGTACATAGAGGGAAATGAAAGATGCAAAGTCATACAGAGTCAGCCCAAACATTACCTCTGTTTTGTCTTTATCAAAACCAGGATTTTTTTCTGCATACCTTTCCCATAAACAATGTTGTGTACATTATCTTCTGGCCTTGGAGGCCTGTGGACATTTTATGAGCCCTTTTTGATAAAGGCTGCTCAACCAGAAAACTTATTTTCCCTTGAAGTGTTTTTTCTTTAGATTTCTAATCTATGTCAGCCTCAGAAAGTGCTAAACAGAGTTACATTCTCATGGAGCAAAGGTGCAGTGAGTTACAACAAAGAAAGGACCAATCAGCTCAAAGGTCTGATGTGGTTAATTCCAAGGCTGCTGCTTGTTTTTCTTACCTTCCAACCATGTTAACCAATGCACTTCCAGGTGCACAATGGATAAGGGATATGGGCACCTGGCAGCAAGCATTGGCCCAATAATGAAGCCCTTTACCAGCACTATCTATTCTAATAATTTTTCATCCCTTAATGGAATCTATGCTTATTAGGACTTTTAGAATGTTTTGGCTTCCCGTGCCTTTCAAGGTTGGGGAGTTGTGAACAATCTTGTGTGTTAATTGCAAGAGTATGGATAAACCTGTCAGGCAAGCTAGAATGCCAACAGAGGGGTTAAAATAGAAATATTCCTTTCATGCCCAGGAGACTTACTAACTAAAGCCCTATGTTGACTTTTTCCAGAGAAAGGTGGTCGGGGATAGCCCCCTGTTAATGTCAGAAGAGTTGGTGAAAGGCACAAAGTAGTAAGACAGACAGATTCTGGTTTGGGGGTAGGTGCTCGAGCAGATCCAGGGGGTCCCTTGAGGCCTGATCCGCCTTTGCCTGTCAGGTTCTCTCCACATGACCTTTGTCATGGGTGGGATCTCCCGTGGTGGCTCCCGGCAGCAAAACCTGCTGCCATTTTTCACCCTCTCATCACTCACCCCATGTATGGACCCTCATAAAAGAATAGGTGAGAAAACAACAAAATTCTATAAAGCAATTATCCTTCAATTAACAAATAAATAAATTAAAAAAAAAAAAAAAAGAACAGGTCAAAGCTTCTGGGACCTAGATGGCAAAATCTGAGAAATGGAGAGCTGAATGAAATGAAGATGTTTATTTGGAGTTTGTTAGGACTGCAGCCTTTGAGACAGATTTAAAAAGTACTAGAACTGTGTTCCACTAGATTACAAAATGGAAGAGGCTTATCAAGGCAAAAACTGCTGTATTACAGTTAGTTACATGAGTTATTTATCAAGATTTATAATTGGAGCTGACAAGAAGTAAAGGAATTTGTTAAGCAGGGATTGGTTGGGGTCAGAAATGGTTGCATAGTTACCAGGGGAGACCTTGAGAACATCAGGTTGCTGCTGGTGGGTATTGTTCTGAGTACAGCTGGTGGTGTCCTTGGGTCTGCTACAGTTCAAGGAAAGCTCATGTTCTCAGTGATGCCGAGATGTGTCTGAGACCAGATTCTCAATGGCCACCCAACTCTATTTTTGTATGCCTGAGTTGTGATTGTGTTAGTCATTCAGTCACGTCTGACTCTTTGGGACCCCATGGACTGTAGCCCCCAGGTTTCTCTGTCTATGGAATTCTCCAGGCAAGAGCACTGGAGTGGGTTGTCATTCCCTTCTCCAGGGGATCTTCCTGACCCAGGGATCAAACCAGGGTTTCCTTCATTGAAGGTGGATTCTTTACCATTTTTTACCATTCTTTCCTGCATTGAAGGTGGATTCTTTAAACAGGAGAATAAGATGGTAAAGAATCCACCTTCCACACCAGGGAAGACTTGAATTGTGATTCAGTTTAGTTCAATTCAGCTGCTCAGTAGTGTCTGACTCTCTGCGATCCCATGGACTGCAGCACGCCAGGCCTCCCTGTCCATCACCAACTCCCAGAGTTTACTCAAACCCATGTCCGTTGAGTCGGTGATGCCATCTAAGCATCTCAACTCCATTATAATTTCAATTTGTCATCAAAGGTTGCCACAGTTCCATATCCAAAAATGTATATATTTTGGCTACTAGGCTTTAAAAATTTGGAGTTAAAGGTACAAAATTAAAATTAATGCTACAGTGCACATGACAATTTGGGTACAAAGATGGTGATTATGGCAATTTTTATTATTTATTTTTTGAGTTTGGAAAATATATTTTTATAGCAAACAGGAGAATAAGATACACATTGATATGTTATGATATACATATTATCTCATCTGTATAGAAAATTAACTATGTATGGGAATCCATAGAAAAGAAAGGCTGTGGTATATACAAGCATTAATAATGTTTATCTCTTAATGTGATGAATATGAATACTTTTTTGCTTTCTTTTTTTAAATTTTATGTTTGGAGTATAATGTTTAATTTTAGTTTGCATATAATTGCTTTAAAATGTTTTGTTAGTTTCTACTGTACAACAACATGAGTTAGCCATAAGTATACACATGTCCCCTCCCTCCAAAGCCTCTTCCCACCCTCCGTTTAGGTCATCACAGAGCACCAAGCTGAGCTCCCTTTTCCAAATAGCAGCTTCACCCAGGTTTTCTATTTTGCAGGTGATAGTGCATGTAGGTCAACGCCACTCTCTCCACTGGTCCCACCGTCTCCACGCCCTGAGCCCACAAGTCCATTCTCTGTCTGTGCCTCCGTCCCTGCCCTGCGGATAGGTTCATCCCACCGTCTCCACGCCCTGAGCCCACAAGTCCATTCTCTGTCTGTGCCTCCGTCCCTGCCCTGCAGATAGGTTCATCCCACCGTCTCCACGCCCTGAGCCCACAAGTCCATTCTCTGTCTGTGCCTCCGTCCCTGCCCTGCGGATAGGTTCACCAGTACCATTCTTCTAGATTCCACACACAGGCACTGAACGTGTTAGTCACTTGGTTGTGTCCGACTCTCTGTGTCCCTGTAACCCACCAGGCTCCTTCATCCACAGAATTCTCCAAGCAAGAATATTGGGGTGGACAGTCAATCCCTTCTCCAGGGGGTCTTCCCAATCCATGGGTCAAATCTGGCTCTCTTATATTGCAGACAGATTCTTTACTGCCTGAACCACCACGGAATTCCACATATATGCAATAATAAACACTATTTGTTTTTTTCTTTCTGACTTACTTCACTCTGTATGACAGACTCTAGGTCCATCCACATCACTACAAATACTCCAAGTTTGTTCTTTTTTATGGCTGAGTACCCTTCCATTGTATACATGTACCACATCTTCTTTGTCTATTTATCCACTGATGGATATTTAGGCTGCTTCAGTGTCCTTGGCAACAACATAAATGGACAATGATAGGAGCATTGTCTAAAATAATTATGGTAATGACTAGAAAGTCATTAAAAATTTTGGTTTTAAGAAATAGATAACAGATGTTTTAAAAGCAATGAGCTCATAAGGCATTTTAATTATTTATTTCCTATATGTAAAATGGCAATGTACTCCTTTTCTAATCAGAGAAGATGGATAAACTATAAAGGATAATGCTAGAGCTGAAGGACCAGATGAGAAGATAATTATTGTAGAGAGCAGATAAACGGCTTCGCTTTAGGTACAGGTCAGATCAAATCTGCCTCCGAAAGCCTATCAGGGCCACAATTGTAGCTGTCTGTATCTCCGTGCAAATACAGATACTGGAACATTGAGTGTCAATTCCTGCCATAAGCTTTAAAAAATAATGCATTCCACAAGACAATAGCCACTTCAAATTAATGGTGTGCTCAGCGCTAGTTTTGGAAAGGGGAGGATAATTTTGCTCTGGGAGGAAAGCCAGTGAACCCAATGCAACTTCATCTGTGTTTCACTGTGTTTAGGATGGTTCCTTCTGCCCCCAATATTCCAGGGGCTCTTTGATATTTGTGAACTTTAAGTCTCTTTCTCCAAGCTGTTTGCCTTTTAGGACCTGGCAATGTCAGGCTCTCTTGTTCTTTCTGAAAGCTTTAGGAATTTGCTGCTCTTGCAGTTTTCTCTGAATCAGAAAGATCATTCCTTCCCTTGCTGAGAAGGCACTGCAGTGGCAACAAGTTGGTAAGTTGAAAAGAGTTAGAGCATATGTATCAAGCCTACTCTCCCAATTCCTCTCACCCTCTCCCAATTCCTCTCACCCTCTGCTTTCCGTTGTGTCCACAGTCTGTTCTCTAAGTCTGCATCTCATTCCTGCCCTGCAAACAGGCTCATCTGTACCATATTTCTGGATTCCATACATATGCATTAATATACAATATTCGTTTTTCTCTTTTTGACTTACTTCACTCTGTATGGTAGACTCTAGGCTCATCTGCATCACTACAAATGACCCAATTCCATTCCTTTTTTATGGCTGAGTAATATTCCACATATTTACAACCATATATAAAATAGAGAGTGGGCAGGAAGCTGCTGTCCAGCACAGGTAGCTCAACTTGGCACTCTGTGATGCCCTAGAGGGGTGGAACGTGAGGGTGAGAGAGAGGTTCAGTTATGAATTATGCTCCCCAAAGGGTATATTGATCCCTAGCCCCTGGTTCTTGTACATGTGGCCTTATCTGGAAATAGGGTTTTGCAGATGTAATTAAGTTAAGATGAGGTCATCAAACTGGGCCCTTAATCCAATATGACTGGTGTCCTTAGAAGAAGATGGACATGGGAAGACAAACTCCCACAGAAAACACTGTGAGAAGATAGAGCGGAGACTGAGATGATACAACTGCAGACCAAGGATTGACACTAGGGCTGGGGCCAGGAAGCAGCAGGGAAGCACCTCCCATGCAGGAATCAGAGGGTATGTGGCCAGCCCTGCTGACACTTGGCTTTTGGACTTCTAGTCACCAGAACCGCGAGATAAGAAATTTCTGTTGTTTTAAGCCACCCAGCTATGGTACTCTGTTACTGTAGCCCTGAAAATGGAACAGAGTTCATGAAATGTGCTGATACTATGATACAGTAGTGACCATTTATTGTCTGCTGCATTTTGTTTCTTTTATATTTTATTTCTAATATTTACTATCACTTTTATTCATAAATGAGTAAGTGGTAACTCAGTCTAAGATAATTTTCCAGGTAGCCCAGGTAACATGCTTAGAGATTTCAACCTGATAACACCAAATACTGGAGAAAGAGCAAAACTATACAAATGAGAAAGTGTTTACAGTTCTGTCCATGAATTCTCTGTATAACTTCAACATTTCTCTATAATTATGAGTAATACCATAGAACATTTGCTTTTGGGGGGCAAGTTAGAGTTTCTGCTGCCCTTAAATGTCATTCACCCGTAAAACTTATGTCATCTTTTTGATCTCAAACTTGCCAAGTACCCTGATGGAAAAATACCCTGAAATTTCCTAATCATTAAATTACAACTTGCTAAGAGTTTTAAGAGCTTAATGGAGAAAAGAGGACATAAAATTATGAGTATAACCTCAACTTCTTTGCCAAATACAGTCACTCATCTGGTTATGTGAAAGACTAGATTAGGTAAGTGAGTTCTTGGAATAAAACCAGTAGGATCATGGGCTGATAATGTTTGTGCTCATAAATTCAAGAAATATTAATATTTTTGGCAGCATTACTGTGTGTCATGAACACACCCAGTCTAGGCTCTCATGCAGCTTCCATTCTTTTGTGCAGAAGGGAAGATGGACCACAAAGAAATACATTTACATGACTGAACAATTGTGATAATGTGATGAAGAAATGTGAAGCAGGAAAGAGGGATTTAGAGTAATGGAGTGAGGCAGGGGCTTCAATTTGATGTGGGTAATAAAAGAAAAGCTATCCGACTCAGGGATTTGGGGGTTTTAAGGTATGTCACCTTATAATACCATCTATTAGAAAAAATAAATTACTATAACTCATTTTAAAAAAAGCACTATGGGGATACTGCTGAATGTTCCAGTTCTACGAATGTACAGATCTTTTCCTTGATAAACCTAATATTCAATTCTAAAATAACATCAATTCTCTACCGCTACAAATATAAAATGCAACTTTCACATTTAGTATATTATAATTTCTATGTTTAAAGTAAATACTGTAACTCTGGGCTGTGTGATTTAATCACCTTCACCTAGAAACACATACACACATCACCAACAGTCACTCTAGTCCAAATGTGGGGCTTTGCTTAAACATCTGAGTTGCTCAGGCAACATGTTGAGAGGGTAATAGGCAGGAAGGCCAAGGGTCTCCAAACAGAGGAAATAGGCTGCAAGTGTCAGATTTTTTTTTTTTTTTAAATCTCTCCCTTAGGCAGCAGGAGGAAACAAACTCCATGGAAATGTTTTTCTTAAGCTATGTTAATGAAACTTTGTATTTGCTTTCGAATTTGCCTTTCTTCAAACTGGTTCCACCTAAGACTAACTTTTGGCTGATAAATAGCTCAACAAACCAGCATGCATACCGATGGCTTCATGGCTGGGGGATGACACACCTCATAGCATCCTATCTCAAACATGCACATGGCAGGAGGGGGGCCTGGGGAAACGCCCTCAGCCTTGACGTGTCTCTCTTTCCTGATTCCCAGCTTTCTGACTGACACAAAACAGCTTGGTAAAACTAGCAAGCGGGGCATTCTCTGTCCCCTTCTGATGTCTGTGTCAGAAGCTTTCTCTGTCTGTTTTCATTTTAATAAAACTCTGCTACACAAAAGCTCTTGAGTGATCAAGCCTGGCCCCTGGTCACTAAGCTAAATCTTCTTCGGAGATCAAGAATCCAGCATCATTCACTGTAAGCTATCAAGTTATGAAAAATATTACATCTGCCACATCCAAATGCTACTGCAGTGTCAGACATGATGGCTCAAATTCTGATTCTATTGATTACCACAGAAATGACCTTTTTACTCAGCCACAAAAAAAGAATGAAATCATGTCATCTGGCAACCTGGATGGACTTGGAGATGATCATACTAAGTATAGTAAGTCAGAGAGAAAAAGACAAATATCGTATGACATCAGTTGTCCGTGGAATCTAAAGTGTGACACTAACGTATCTATGAAACAGAAATAGATGCAGACATAGAGAATGAACTTCTGGTTGCCAAGGGGAAGAGGAGTGGAAGGATGGATTGGGAGTTTGAGATTAGCAGATGCAAACTAGGACATATAGGATGGAAAAACAACAATCCCTTCTTTATGACACAGGGAGCTATATTCAGTATCCTGTGATAAACCATAATGGAGAGGAATATGACAAAAAATATATATGTATAACTGAATCACTTTGGTGAACAGCAGAAATGTAACACAAATTGTAAATCAACTATACTTCAATAAAATAAGCTATATTTCAATAACTATAATCAACTATACTTCAATGGTTTTTCCAGTAGTCATGTATGGATGTGAGAGTTGGACTATAAAGAAAGCTGAGCAACAAAGAACTGATGCTTTTGAACTGTGGTGTTGGAGAAGACTCTTGAGAGTCCCTTGGACTGCAAGGAGATCCAACCAGTCCATCCTAAAGGAAATCAGTCCTGAATATTCATTGGAAGGACTAATGCTGAAGCTGAAGCTCCAATACTTTGGCCACCTGATGCAAAGAACTGACTCACTGGAAAATACCCTGTTGCTGGGAAAGATTGAAGGCAGGAAGAGAAGGGGATGACAGAGGATGAGATGATTGCATGGCATCACCAACTAAATGGACTTGAGTTTGAGCAAGTTCCAGGAGTTGGTGATGAAAAAGGGAAGCCTTGCATATTTCGGTCCACAGGGTCCCAAAGAGTTGGACACTACTCAATTGAGCAACTGAACTGAATTGAACTGATCCTTCAATAAAATAAAGAAAAAGAACTGATTCTTTTATTCTCAGCACTCTCCTTGCCTTCAAGGAAATAATAATAGTAGCCATACCAAGGGGGAGAGGAGGGGTCTTAGACAGTCCTGGAAGCCAGAACCATGTGCAGGTAGGTGAAGTCTTGACTTCCACAAGGATGTCTAAGATGCATCCTTCTGCTCTCAATAAGGGATTCCCAGATAGCACTAGTGGGAAGAATCCACCTGTCAATGCAGGAGAAATAAGAGACATGGGTTTGATCCCTGGATTGGGAAGATCCCCTGGAGGAAGGCATGGCAATCCACTCCAGGATTCTTGCCAGGAGAATCCCATGGACAAAGAGGCCTGGCAGACTATAGTCCATAGTATCTCAAAGAGTTGGACAAGACTGAAGCAACTTAGTATGCATGCTGTCTGTAACAGTTACAGAACTTCCCACATTTAGTGTCACTTTTAGTTTAGGCTTGAATTTCTAGAAGTGTAGGCAGTGGCCTTTGAGATGTTGACAGTTTCACCTTCAAAGAACTACAAAAACAGGAACAACAACAAAACTCCAACAGACCTAGAATCAACTAAGTTAGGAAAAATCCAGATTACTTAGAGTTAATATTTTTCTTAGCCAAATTATCTCAGAGCATTTAACAAGTTAGTGCTTACTGTGGTGCCCTGAAATGAAAGGCAGTATGCAGCATTTCCAAAGATTAGGTGGATGTGCTTCTCAGGAAAGAAAACTTCCTTGGAATGCATTTCTATAGAACCTTTGGGTAATGTTTTATAGAAAGGGGTGATAATGAAATTATTTCCTGGCTGAAGGAAGACTCAGCATGTAATGTCTATTCTTCAGTTCAGTTCAGTTCATTTGCTCAGTTGTATCTGACTCTTTGTGACCCCATGAATTGCAGCACGCCAGGCCTCCCTGTCCATCATCTACTCCTGGAGTTCACTCAAACTCACATCCAGTGAGCCAGTCCTGCCACTTTTACTTGTGGTTTAATAACTAGAGTGGCATCTGCCCAACAGCCAGCTTTAGCCAAGTTCTGTCCTCAAGAGATGGGATGCAGGAGAGGAAAACTTTAGAGCCTCAGAGCTTAGTTAAGAAATGAAAGATTAAGAGCCATCATACAGTGAGTGGGAAGCTTGGAATGCACAATTCTAGGTGAGCTGGGGAGATGGCAGCACTGGGAATTGGAAGCAGGTGTTTTAAGATTACTTGAGATTGAGGCTACCAATGCAGCTTTAGTTTCTTAAACTTGTGTGTGTGTGTGTGTGTGAGAGAGAGAGAG
>NW_011494768.1:3641670-3642139 GCF_000754665.1 Bison bison bison
AAATACCTTCTCCCTGTGGGGTAGGAGGGGAGACAGGTTATACAGGTCAGGAGGAACCAAAATCCATTAATAGTTACAACATGGGGGAGGGAAAGACCATAAGGGTCTGGTTTTTCTATTCCCGCATTCCAAGACCCTCCTTGGTTTTATCTGCTCTTTAGCCCTTGGGTCACCACAGAGTCCACGGGTGATGTGTTCCCACCCAATCCACTGCACAAGGTACTTTAGCTCTGATTCATATTCTGATTGAGTCACAATTCAATATTGTTTATTTGTGAATTAACTAGCTTTTAGAGGAAATATGTTGCTTTTCCTACTCATCATCCTTTACTCCTCTTTGATAAAACAAAACCCCAGGGTTAGTCTAGAGAAACACTTCCCTCAGTGTCAATCCACATGATGTAGGGCAGGCTATAATTTGGATTTTCCCAAAAGTAGTACATGAGGCAAAGACTGGGGAGATGGTTCC
>NW_011494768.1:3642239-3642794 GCF_000754665.1 Bison bison bison
GTGTGTGAGAGAGAGAGAGAGAGAGAGAGAGAGAGAGAGAGAGAGAGAGAGAGTGGGTGGGTGTATGTTAACTGCTCAGTCATGTCTGACTCCTTGCAACCCCATGGACTGTAGCCTGCAAGGTTCCTGTGTCCATAGAATTCTCTAGGTAAGAGTATTGGAGTGGGTTGCCATCCCCTTCTGCAGGGGATCTTCCCAACCTGGGTCTCCTGCATTGCAGGTGGATTCTTTACTGTCTGAACCACCAGTGAACTTACTTTTAGCCAAATCCATGTCTCACATTAACATAGGATACATATTCCCCTTCTTGTTTAGTCTATCTGCCGCAGGAGTGGAGTCTGTCATGGTCTGGGAGTGGGTTGGAAAATAATTTCCAGACATGAGACAGAATGAGAGGGAAATAAAGTTTATTAGAGTGGGAGGTGCTGTTAGTACAGTGGGCCAACTCAAGGGAGAACCAACGTTGAACAGGGGTCCTTAGTCACTTTTATAGTCAGAGTACAAGGAGTGGGATGGGGTCTCAAGGGTCATTTGTTGATTGGATGAGGCATGTAT
>NW_011494768.1:3642894-3652849 GCF_000754665.1 Bison bison bison
CAGGAGCAGGGTGAAAAGCAAGGAGCCAGAGACAGAAAAAGAGGAAAATTCCATAGTCTAGCATATTGCTGGTTTCCACAAAGGCAACGGGGACAAAACACCATGGCAAGCTTCTAAAAAAATGTTATAGAATACATGTAATAACTGTCTGGAAACTGGAGGTGGGGCTGCTGTCCGTGAGCTCTGTCCCCCATTGATTGGGGAATGCAAGTGCATCAATGCCTATGCATGTCTAGACTGTAATTAAGTTCAAACTGGGAGAGTCTCTGTGGCTTCAGAAAAACCCCTGGTGCAGAAAAACAGATATGGCGGGTACCTGAGAACTTAAACCCAGGGTAGGTCCAAATTAACCCAAACTAAGTGCATATCACGTCCCTAGAGTTACAGCGAAAACGAGGTGAGGGCATGACTCAATTAGAACCAATAATAGTGAGAACATTTTTTAACAGCTGGTGAAAGAAAAAAAAAAAAAGTCTCTTTTCTCCACTGGAATTGGAAACAAGCAAATGTAGGTCGAGAGCACCAGGATCCATTTGCAACCATGAGTGTTGCAAACCATGATGTCTACAGAGGAAATGGATTCTGGCGAGAAAGAGAAAAACTAGATCCTCAGGATATTACTTGAACAGATGGAGTTGGTAGTGTCTAAGACAGACTGCCTGGATTTTTAATTTCTTTGAGTCAATGCAGTTTCTATTCTAAGCCAGTTTGAGTTGGGTTTCCAATAGAAAGACCCTGGAGTTGATGTCAATCATAGAGGGGTATCAGACCACCGACATCAGTCAGCTTAGAGCTTGTGAGAAATGAAGAATCCCAGGCTCCTTCTGAGCTTTTGCTGATTCAGAGTCTCTGAAAGTGAGGCTTGGAGCCTGCTAACCTTCCAGGTGATTCTTTTGCATGCTAAACTTCCCAAACTACTGCCTTCAAGGATACATTAGGTTAATCTCCCAGAAACTGCATCTAAAAACACAAAGCACAACAACTAAGGCAACTCTAATTGTGATTTGATATTTGGAGCAAGCTACTTTCAAAGTATATGAAATATACCCAGAATCCAGAGCAATCACAATAACTTTAAGAATTCCAGGGTGACTAGAAGGGCACTGCAGAAGGAACTGCCATATATTTTTCACTTTTTCTTATTAAAATTTTAGATTTATCTGCACAGCTCTGCCTCATTAGAAGACTTGAAGGGTGAAAAATGAAGTCAAGAGCTTTAGATTTATTTCTTCAGTTTTTACTTATTCTGACCCAAACCAGACACCAGAGCAATTACAATGGATTTTTTTTTTCCTTTTCCTCATGGCAAGAGTGTCTGATGAAAATTTTATTTATATTCGTTTAGTCCTTTAGGTTTGGTAATGCTACTAAATATGGTCACCATTCAGATCTTGAATGGTAAAAAAGTAACTATTTTCTATGATTGGATTCCATGAAAATAACCACTCTGGTGAATGATTGGAGAGAAATAAACCCTGAATTTGATAATATTCTCCTCTCATGTTACATAAGAAAACAAAACTTGTTTTATTAGCTAAGCTCATGACTGCTGTCAAATCTCTTAAATTTCATAAAATTTGGGGAAAGAGTAATGTCCATTAAAGGAATAAAATATGAACTTTTAAGAAGAAACACAGATTCATTACTCCCTTTAACGAATTGCTTACAAGCAGAAGAAGTCCCAGTAGGATCTTTTTTAGTGCTTAGTTAAGATTCGCAGAATTCATCCATATGGAAATTACTCAGTGTTTCCATATGGATGAATTCTGCAAATTCCATGGACAGAGGAACCTGGTGGGCTACAGTCCATAGGGGTCGCAAAGAGTCAGACACAACCAGAGCAACTTAGTATGCACACACTCAAAGTACAAGACAGTAGTTGATATTCTGACATTGTTTAAATAAAATTTCTTTCAAACATAACATAATTTGCAAGCAAAATTCCTTCATCATAGAGTCAGAAAGTTTCCAATTTCCAAAGCAATTGTGTTTCTGGGATTTTTAAAACCAGTTATTTACAATCTCAGCATATCCTTTCCAGAGATACTATATCACAAAATATGATTAGTTCTCAGTTTGTATAGAAGGATGTTAGCTCACAAAATCCTGTTTCTTCTTATGTGGACACAGCTAAACTACATTTCCCAAACTCCCTTGCAGCTGAGTGAGGTCATGCGATCTGAACAAGGGACCAGGGTTAAAGTGATAGGAGTTGGTCCTCTTAAAAATATTTACCAAATGATCCAGATCCTCCACTGTGTCTTTTTCCTGTCTGCTGTTAAGAGCCAGTGGGGGACTCCAAGGCAGGAATCTGAATACCATATCCTATTTTTGTAATAAAGTTTTATTGCAGCACAGCTACTCTATTTATTCATGCAGTGTTTATGGAAGTTTTGTCCTACAATGGCAGTAGTTAACACAGAGATTGAACACAGAGACTCAGGAAGCTGAAAATAATTTGTATGCGGCCCTTTACCATAAAATGTTTGTCAATTGCCAAACATGTGGAAACAACCAAGACACCGTTCAGGAAATGAATGATTAAATAAACCAGGATACCTAGAGATCATCATACTAAGTGACGTAAATCTGACAAAGACAAATATTATATGGTATCATTTATATGTGGAATCTAAAAAATGATACAAAATAATTTACTCATGAAACAGAAACAGACTCACAGACTTAAAAAAACAAACTTAAGGATATCAGAAGGGAAAGGTAGTGGAGAAGGGTAAATTAGGAGTTTGGGATGGCATATACACACTACTCTGCATGAAATAACCAACAAGGACCTACTATATAGCACAGGGAACTCTACTCAATATTCTGTAACAACCTATAGGGAAAAAAATATGAAAAAGAGTAATATATGTATTTGTATAACTAAGTCACTTTACTGTATACCTGTGAAACTAACACAACATTATAAATACACTATACTCCAACATAAAATTTTAAAAAACTGTGTAATATCCAGACAATGGCATATTATTTACAGCTAAAAAGAAACAAGCTATCAAACCATGAAAAGACATGGAGAAAACTTTAATGCAGGTTGCTAAGTGATAGAAGTCAATCTGAAAATGTTGTGAACTACACAATTGCATCTGTATAACATTCTGAAAAAAGAAAACTATGACAACAATAAAAAGATCTTATTTGAAAAACAGAAATAGAAACACAAACACAGAGAAAAAACTATGGACAGCAAGGGGGGAAGGAGGGGATGAACTGGAAGATCGGGATTGACATATATATATATATACACACATACTGTTGATATTACATATAAAATAGATAAGTAATGAGAACATACTGTATAGCTCAGTGAACTCTACTCAGTCCTCTGTGGTGACCTAAATGTGATGGAAATCCAAAAAAGAGAGGGTATATGTATGTATATATAGATGATTCACTTTGCTGCACAGCAGAAACCAACACAACATTGTAAAGCGATTGTACTCTAATAGAAATTAATTTTAAAAAGATTAAAAAAAAAAAGATCAATGGTGGCCAGAGGTTATGGAGAAGGGAAAGATGAATAGGTGAGGCATGAGAATTTTTAGAGCAGTGAAAACTGTGACACCGTGAAGGTGGATACACATCAGCAAACATTGGTCCATACCCACAGAATGTACAGCATCAACTCTAATGTAAACAGTGGATTCTGGGTGATTATGATTTGCTGACGCAAGTTCATGGCTTGTAAGAATGTACTCCTCTGGTGGGGGATGTTAACAGTGGAAGAGATGGTGCAGTTGTGTGGATGGGGGAATGCGGGAAATCTCTATACCTTCTGCTCAGTTTTTCTGTGACTCTAAGATTGTTTCATAAAGTAAAGCAATCAGTCATTTTACAACTGGTGTCTAAGGAACTGTGTAATGAATAGATGGAAGGAAGCTGGGTTTCTGAATGACCCTGTGAACACATCCCCCTGTCCCTCCACTGACGTGTTTGTCACCCAAACAAGAAATCAATTTTTATTTTGTGAAATAGCAAGGTATGAGGGGATAAGACCAGTTAGAGATGCTGGTCTTTGCCTCAGCACTTGGGCTATCCAAACTAATGAATCAGGATATCCTACCAAAAAATATTTACGCTTTAGCGCTGTTAATATAGTAAAGCTGATCCCTACATCATTTGCAGCTCTTCACAACCTGTGAGTGATGCAGAGCCCCGTTGAGCTGAACTAAAGTGGAGAGTGTGGAGTGGATGACGACCCTGGAACCCTGGCTGGTACCGCAGAGGCTGGCTCTAAAGGAGGTGACGTCACGGCTGAAGGAAATGATGGGAGATGGGAGCAGGTACAGGGGGACGTCGGGTTATTTGTGTGCAGGGGTTGTTCTCCAACTGCGTTCCTGTGTTGGCATGTGTCCACATTGAAAAAGGAAATCCTTATAGACAGAGTCCTGATTACAAATACTAAAGCCACAGATCCTCGTTAAATATTTCTTTTGCATGGTTGGAAACGATTTCAGCAGTAGTTTTGAGTCCAGAAAAACTGGACAATGAAACGGAGTGTTTCTCCATTTCATAAAATGGAGAAATATGTTATTTTCCTGTCCTCTGTAAAAAGAGTCCATTTTTTCCCCAAGTCTTTATTTTTCAATTCCCGTGGATTCAACTTGCCCCAAGAACTCTGAAGTGCTTAGATTTTACTTTATGATCTTTCCTGCAACACACATTTGCTACATCTTTCTTGTATTTCACTGGTATTATAACTCCTTTAGAATGAATCCTAGCATCTTCAATGCTACACTCTGAGATTTGGGAAGCAGGCTAGCGGTTTTCTCTACATTAATAGGCAGAAAGTTCTGTCCTCAGGGTAGCTTTCTGACTGCTGACTCTAACAACCAGTGTCACTTACACAATAAGAAGTTTTATGTGAATTTTTTTATTGTCTCCCTCCTGGAAAATTATAGTCGTTGCCATAGAAATGTGAGGCCACAGGCTGAGTGCATCTGCTTCCCCTTTACATGGTCACCCTGTTTGGTGCCCCAACAGGGAGGTACATTTCTCAAATTGTCTTGATAAATCAAATCTTGATAACAGGACCATTTTACAGACATATTGGTGGGATTCTGAGCCCTTTTGAGTAAACTGACCTCTCTCTATCGTTTGTCATTTACACTTGCAGGGGATTTCCTTCTTTTCTTGTGTCTTAGGTCAAGTCCCCCAGAGGCTGATCCTGAGTAAAAATTTCAATGTGAATAGTTTATTTTAGATTGATCCCAGAAAACATTGGTAGGATTATGGGAAAAGGAGACAGAAAAAGAAAAAAAAAAAAAAAAAAAACAAAAAACAGCCAAAAGAGGGTGCATTATAAAACCAGTCACTACAGTAGGCTCCATCCCTATAGAGAATTCTAGAAGCCCAAGGTAGATGTTAGTCAGGTCTGACTCTTTGCAATCCCATGGACTATGGCCAGCGAGACTCCTCTGTCCATGGAATTCTCCAGACAAGAATACTGAAGTGGGTTGCCATTCCCTTCTCCAGGGGATCTTCCGGACCCAGGGATGGAACCCAGGTCTCCTGCACTGCCGGCAGATTCTTTGCCATCTGAGTCACCTGGGAAGCCCGAAATTATCCCACTCAAAGGTCAAGGCGCCAGTTCCCACCAGCGATAGATGGAACATTCCTTTTTGATGGTGTCAGGTCCTTAGACCTTCCAGTTTGCTTCAGGGGTGGGCAAAGTGGGCTTTCTAGTCTAGAGAAAATGCTTAGGCAAAAAAAAAAAAAAAAGCAGATTAAAAAAAAAAAAAAAGAAATGCTGATGATGGTGGGCTTTGAAACATGAGCAACTGTGTACCAGCCAGGTCAGGGCACAGAAAGTGGGAAGGCACGGATTGCATCTGCCACCTCTGGAGGAGAAACCAGCATCCCCTCAGGGCTTTCCTCAGTTCTGAATTCACCAGCAGTGCCTTAGACAAAACCTCCCACCTGGCAAAGGGCTTTGGAGGTCAGTCTCCTCCTGTGTTTCTCCCTCTCTCAGCAATGGCTTTGTGACTGAATGCGGTCTATTGGCACCCAAATAGAGTAACGTCAGGGGAACTGGAAAGGACACTTATCTTCCAGGGTCCTTTCTTCTCAGGACCATGAGACTTGAAATTCCACAGCTCATCAGTTAAATCACAAAGAAGCTAGAGGCCTAGAAAGTAAATCAAGAGCCCAACTTTCTCTCTTCTGTTGTGTGAGTAAGTCCCCTGAGACTCATTTTTGAGAGGGTTGATGTGAGAGGGGTCGTAAGTGAAAGGCGGGACTCTGCATTATGAGAGCCTGTGCATTGTCTGTTAGTGTAAATGTGAGTGGCCTGTGTGTTGACTGTGTATGTGTGTTGAGTGCTCGTGTGTGGCGTGTGTGAAAGTATTTACCTGGAGACTCTAGCCCTTAAAGTGGTACCTGCATGTGTAGGTTTCACTGAGGGAGGCAAATATTTGGGTTCCAGGAATGCCTCTACCTTTTTGCTAAGTACCTGGGCACTGTGACCCAAAATCCCTTAAAACTGCCTTTCTTTCTTTCCTTTTTGACTACACTGTGTGGACACGTGGGATCTTAGTTCCCCGACAAGGGATTGAACCTGGGTCCCTTTCACTAGAAGTGTGGAATCTTAGTCACTGGACTGCCAGAGAAGTCCCCAAACTTTCTTTCTTTCTTTCCTTTTTTGACTATGCTATGTGGCACGTGGGATCTTAGTTCCCCGACAAGGAATCAAACCAGGGTCCCTTTCCCTGGAAGCATGGAATCTTAGCCATTCGACTGCCAGAGAAGTCTCCACACTGTCTTTCTTTGTAGCTTTCTCAAACCCACCTGCTCAAGGGCTGTGGAATTTCTACTGTTTTCAGATTATTTTCCACGGTACATGGTGCTGGCCGGGTGGTGAGGGGGACTCTGAATGCTCTTCTATTCTCAGATAACTCTGCAATGAATCACACATCTCTAGAGACCAGCAGAAAAGGCTCAGGCCCTGAGTCTGAATACTCTAGGCACCATCAATGCTGCCTAATTTAAGTGAAGACCATGTCAAATGAGCTACCTAAGCTAGAAGTCCTTCCTTGAAACTTGGAGAAAGAAAAGAGAGCGTGCAGGAAGAGGCAGAGAGAATCTGGAAAGTGTCTGTTTCCCAGCAATGTGGCACACCTTGTCTCCAGTTTCCTGACATCTGGGAAGCACGGCCATCCTGCCACTACATCTAATGGAATGCGCCATGATCATCTCAAGCCCACAGACTGCTGGGGCCACTGATCCTGTGGTTCTCTACCCTCACTATGCATTTGCATCCCCTGGAGGGTGTTGAGCATGCCCATGCCTTGGTCTACCCCAGAGATGTTTAAGTAATTGGTTTGGCAGCGCCCTAGACCAGGGAACTTTTAAATCTCTGCAGGCAGTTCTACTGAGTAGCCCGAGTGGAGAGCCCTCTGCTTTACACTAAATGAAGTCAAATTCAGACAGTGGATCCCAGAGAACATCTTGGCTATTGTTGAACATCTAACTGTCATCATAAAATTGGCAGCTCCAAAACTACACTCCTGATTTATCCCCAAGTGCCCAAATGTGCTCCTCCCACAGTCTGCCAATTCCTCAGGGCAGATAGCTTGAAATCATCCTTGACTTTTCTCTCTGATATCATATATCCCATCTGCCAGAAAATATCAAAAGCTCTGCCTTCCAAATGCATCTGGAAAGTGATGCCTTCTCATCATCTAGACCTTTGTTGTCTGGTTCAACTTAATGTTGTTGGCTCACCTGCTTTATTGCAAAAGCCTCCCAGTTCACTTTCTGGCATTTGTTTTCCCATATTCCCTTCAGCCACATCTCATAAAGACCCAGGGGAGCCTAATGAATCATAAAATATCAGGTCCCTCCTCTGCTCAAAGCCTTCCAGTAGTTTCTCATCCTCTCACAAAAGCTTGAATCTTACTCATTCCTGTATGCTCCTCCTCCAGCTCCTACATGGAAGGGATCCCTTGGTCAGGAAAGTGTGAGAGCTTCAGGATACAAGGAATTAAATAGGGATTATAGGGCTTATCTAAACCTAGAGTATTCTATGTATCACTATGAAGCTTCCAAGAAGATATCGTAGGTAGCATTTTTCAAACTTGGCCAAGAAAACCTTTTTGGAAAAGAATAACACTGTACCTATTTTCCGTTGACAATAATATTTACCAGCTCTGCCTGCTTGTGGGAAAGGAAATTGGGCAAACTTGACCAACTCCATTACCTTGGCAAAAGTGAAAAAAGCCTTGAAAAAAGTGGCCAAATTCCTTACCTTCATAGCCAGATCAGGGATATGGGCTGAACAGCTGGGTTGTGTTTTTCTTTTTTCTAGTTTCTGAATTTGGTAATAAAAAACACAGCCAGTGGATTAATTGATGTTTATTAATTTAAAAAGAGAGTATCAGCATGTTTTTAAGTATGGTGGTTAATATGGAGGGTTGAGTAGTCAAGATGAAACAATGACACCCTATGTATCTAAATTGGTATACACAGTTGTTGTTGTTTTTAATCTGAAAGGACATATGTCTTTTTAAACAGTTAATAAATGCATTTCACTTTTTAGCTGGACTCAAGAAATAGTATTTGAACACAGTAAAAGCCTTTAAAGAGGTAGCACTTAAGTAAATTGATATCAATCAAAAGTGTTAACCATGCTGAGCTGACATACACTTCATTCAGGGGGCAGAAATCAGGTGATTAAAGGCCCACATAGCTTTTGTGCCTGCTTGTAACTGGTGCACAGCAAGGACTCACTGTTTGGTGAGGTGAGTGTTGAGAGAATATTTTCTGTCCCTGTATGTCTTGAAGCACTCTGACAGTGGTGGCATTTGGAACCCCAGAAATAGATTAAAAAACCTGCCTTCTGAACTTGTGGAAAGTAACAGGTTTCAGCGAAGCATGGGCATGCTATGAATTTAACAACCGACACAATCAGAGCCAGCCCCACACTGCCCCATCTCACATGCCCTTCCTCTTTATTTCTAGGCCTCCATGTGAGGCCAGAAAAGCTCAGAGTCTGAGGCATAACCTGGTCCAGCTGTCCTCTTCAGAGATTCATGCCTGCAGCTGTCCAAATGGTGCTGTTGTTCTTTCTTCAAAATCTGATTTCTCTTCCTATTCTCCTGCTGAGCTTCAACAGATGACATATTTCTACAAACAGAGCATGTTTGTGTTGTCGGTGTCTACAGAGATCAAGAAAGTTAAGCCAAACTTTGCAAAGCCAGAGGTGTTACCCAAAGAAAGCCAGTACAGACACCTGACAGAAAAACGAGATGATGTTTGCCAAAGACAATAAAGAGAGAGCTCACATTTGCCCCCTTGACATAATGCAATACAGTGATGGATTCTAAGTGTCCTAGGAAGATGAGGCATCCCATTAGATGCCTATTGAGGCAATTAGGGTTGCCTTATGGGTCATTATAAATCAATTGAAACAACCATTATATTTATTATTTTTAAAGCTCAACATTCAGAAAACTAAGATTATGGCACCTGGTCCCATCACTTCATGGCAAATAGATGGGGAAACAATGGAAACAGTGACAGACTTTATTTTTGGGGGGCTCCAAAATCACTGCAGATGGTGACTGCAGCCATGAAATTAAAAGACACTTACTACTTGGGAGAAAAGTTATGACTAACTTAGACAGCATAATAAAAAGCAGAGACATTACTTTGCCAACAAAGGTCTGTCTAATCAAAGCTATGGTTTTTTCAGTAGTCATGTATGGATGTGAGAGTTGGACTATAAAGAAACCTGAGCACTGAAGAATTGATGCTTTTGAACTGTGGTGTTGGAGAAGACTCTTCAGAGTCCCTAGGACTGCTAGGAGATCCAACCAGTCCATTCTAAAGGAAATCAGTCCTGAATATTCATTGGAAGGACTGATGCTGAAGTGGAAACTCCAATACTTTGGCCACCTGATGTGAAGAACTGACTCATTTGAAAAGACCCTGA
>NW_011494768.1:3652949-3653676 GCF_000754665.1 Bison bison bison
TCTGTTCCTGTGTCTAATAGCCCTGACATTTTATTTTCTTGAATTAAAAGATCTTTTAAAGGCCTTGGAGCTGTAATTTCCTGCACCCAAAAGGCTAGATCACTAAATCTAAATATTCTGTGGCTCCTAGCCTGAGAAGTCAAGGTTTTTTCCTGTCTGATAGCTGTGTTACTCTTTGACCTTTATTAATTTGCACAGTTTTAGTAGGCGGTGAGAACAAAACTTTAATTTCTCAATATAATCAGAATCTACTACACCATGCACCATCGAAATTTTCTTTTTCTTTTTTTTTCTTTCTTTCTTCTTTCTTTCTTTCTTTTTTTTTTTTAAGAAAGCGAGCTACGCCCTAGCACAAGTCCTACAATGCCCTCAGGTAGGGGGCCAGCCACTCCAGTTGGAATTGGAGTAACCTCGTCAAGGGTTAATATTGTTGCTAAATCCCCTTACCATTTGGCTTTTCTCTTAGCCTGGGTGAGACCCCCCTGAGGGGGTTTTCTCCAAGGAGCACGCTCTGCATATTGTGCTGCAGTCTGTTTTAAAAGCTCCACTGTTTAAAAAACTTTTTATCTTTTTCAGGCTTAGGCAACACTTTGAGAGGCTTTGGGGGCAAAGTGGGGAACTCTTGGGCCCTGGAAGGCGCAAACGGGGCGGCGGCTATCGCCCCAAATCAGAAAGTGGGGATAAGTTTTTTTAAAGTTGCGCAGGAGGGGGAGTAGCTCGCCAGGGC
>NW_011494768.1:3653776-3666261 GCF_000754665.1 Bison bison bison
TGATGCAAAGAGCTGACTCATTTGAAAAGACCCTGATGTTGGGAAAGATTGAAGGCAGGAGAAGGGGACAACAGAGGATGAGATGGTTGGATGGCATCACTGACTCAGTGGTCATGGGTTTGAGTGGACTCTGGGAGTTGGTTATGGATGGACAAGGAGGCCTGGCATGTTGCAGTTCATGGGGTTCCAAAGAGTCGGACACGACTGAGCAACGCTGAACTGAACTATTGAATTATTTGGCTATGTCAGGTCTTACTTGTAGTACCCAGGCTCAGCAGCTGTGTTGTGCAGGCTTAGATGCTCTGTGACACGTGCGATCTTAGTTCCCCAAATTGGGATCAAACCAAGTCTCCTGCATTAGGAGGTGGATTCTTAACGACTGAACCACCAGGGAAAACCCTTTTGTATTTACTAGGGACTGGGATTACTTTGCCATTTTGAAACCATCCTCAAGTACCATTTTGTTTATATTTCCCATTGTCTTTGGAGAGTTTCACTCTCAGAAATAGATGCATGTACCTGGTGTTAAAAATGGAAAAGTTTCCATTTTCACTGTTTATTGATATAATATTTATATAGTAGAAGTCTCATCCAATTAATCATGCTATATGAGTGTTTGACCTAGAGATCCCCTTTGGGAAATAGAGGAGAAAAATATAAGAGTGAGGTCAATGGGTATATGTGGCAGATAGGAAAGATGTATTTGACAGAGCAGAAGAAAGCATATTCAGGCACAACTGGAACACCAGAGGAAAAGAGAACTTTTGCTTAATGGAGGAAAATGACTCAGAGAGATAAGTGGTATATTCTTTATATCAAAAAGGTCTATGACTATAGTATAGAATTTGAATGCTTGCTATGTAGCAGATAACACTCTAGGTCCTGGGGAAACAAAAAGTACATATTTATGTGTGTGTGTGTGTGTGTGTGTGTGTGTATATACATATTTATGTGTATAATTACATATTTATGTCACTACAGATGGTGATTGCAGTCATGAAATTAAAAGATGCTTACTCCTTGGAAGGAAAGTTATGACCAACCTAGATAGCATATTGAAAAGCAGAGACATTACTTTGCCAACAAAGGTCTGTCTAGCCAAAGCTATGGTTTTTCCAGTAGTCATGTATGGAGTGAGAACTGGACTGTGAAGAAAGCTGAGCACCGAAGAATTGATGGTTTTGAACTCTAGTGTTGGAGAAGACTCTTGAGAGTCCCTTGGACTGCAAGGAGATCCAACCAGTCCATTCTGAAGGAGATCAGTCCTGAATATTTATTGGAAGGACTGATGTTGAAGCTGAAACTCCAGTACTTGGGCCACCTCATGCGAAGAGTTGACTTATTGGAAAAGACTCTGATGCTGGGAGGGATTGGGGGCAGGAGGAGAAGGGGACGACAGAGGATGGCATCACTGACTCGATGGACGTGAGTTTGAGTGGTGATGGACAGGGAGGCCTAGTGTGCTGTGATTCATGGGGTCGCAAAGAATTGGACACGACTGAGCAACTGAACAGAACTGAAATGATATATACACATAAATTACATATTTACGTACATATATATATACACATATATAAATATATATATACTTCTGTCTTCATGGGGAATATCTTTAGTAAAAACTATAGTCAAATTGGAAGAAATGGAGTAGCCCACATAGTCAACGATAGAGTCCAAAATGCACTACTTGGTTGCAATCTCAAAAATGGCAGAATGATCTCAGTTCGTTTCCAAGGCAAACCATTCAATATCACAGCAATCCAAGTCTATGCCCGAACCACTAATGCTGAAGAAGCTGAAGTTGAATGGTTCTATGAAGACCTACAAGACCTTCTAGAACTAACACCTAAAAAAGATGTCCTTTTCACCATAGGGGACTGGAAGGCAAAATAGGAAGTCAAGAGATACTTGGAATTACAGGCAAGTTTAACCTTGGAGTTCAAAATGAAGCAGGGCAAGGCTAACAGAGTTTTGCCAAGAGAATGCACAGATTATAGCAAACACCCTCTTCAACAACACAACAGGTGACTACATGTGAACATCGCCAGATGGTCAATACCTAAATCAGACTGATTATATTCTTTGCAGTCAAAGATGGAGAAGCTCTGTACAGTCAGCAAAAACAAGACTGGGAGCTGACTGTGGCTCAGATTATGAACTCTTTATTGCGAAATCCAAACTTAAGTTGAAGAAAGTAGGGAAAACCACTAGGTATGAGCAAAATCAAATGCTTTAAAATTATACAGTGGAAGTGACGAGTAGATTCAAGGGGTTAGATCTCATAGACAGAGTGCCTGAAGAACTATGGATGGAGGTTCATGACGCTGTACACAAGCAGTGATCAAAAACATGCCCAAGAAAAAGAAATGCAAAAACGCAAAACGGTTCTCTGAAGAGGCGTTACAAATAGCTGAGAAAGGAAGAGAAGTGAAAGGCAAAGGAGAAAAGGAAAGATATACCTATCTTAATACAGAGTTCCAAAGAAGAGCAGGGAGAGATAAAGCCTTCCTAAATGAACAATGCAAAGAAATAGAGGAAAACAGTAAAATGGGAAAGAATAGAGATCTCTTCAAGAAAATTAGAGATACCAAGGGAACATTTCATGCAAAGATGGGCACAATAAAGGACAGAAATGGTATGGACCTAACAGAAGCAGAAGATATTAAGAAGAGGTGGCAAGAATACACAGAAGCACAATTAAAAAAAAGATCTTCATGACCCAGATAACCATGATGGTGTGATCACTCACCTTGAGCCAGACATCCTGGAATGTGATGTCAAGGGGGCCTTAGGAAGCATCACTATGAACAAAGCTAGTGGAGCTGATTGAATTTCAGTTGAGCTATTTTAAATCCTCAAAGATGATGCTGTGAAAGTGCCAAACTAACATGCCAGCAAATTTGGAAAACTCAGCAGTGGCCACAGGACTGGAAAAGGTCAGTTTTCATTCCAATTCCAAAGAAAGGCACCACACAATTGCACTCATCTCACACACTAGCAAAGTAATGCTCAAAACCCTCCAAGCCAGGCTTCAACAGTATGTGAACCATGAACTTCCTGATGTTCAAGCTGGATTTAGAAAAGGCAGAGGAACCAGAGATCAAATTGCCAACATCCGTTGGATCATAGAAAAAGCAAGAGAGTTTCAGAAAACATCTACTTTTGCTTTATTGACTATGCCAAAGCTTTTGACTGTGTGGATCACAACAAACTATGGGAAATTGTTCAAGAGATGGAAATACCAGACCACCTGACCTGCCTCTTGAGAAATTTGTCCGCAAGTCAAGAAGCAACAGCTGGAACCATACATGGAACAACCGACTGGTTCCAAATAGGGAAAGGAATATGTCAAGGCTGTATATTGTCACCCTGCTTATTGAACTTCTATGCAGAGTACATCATGAGAAATGTTGGACTGGAAGAAGCACAAGCTGGAATCAAGATTGCCGGGAGAAATATCAATAACCTCACATATGTGGATGACATCACCCTTATGGCAGAAAGTGAAGAAGAACTAAAGAGCCTCTTGATGAAAGTGAAAGAGGAGAGTGAAAAGGCTGGCTTAAAACTCAGCATTTAGAAAACTAAGATCATGGCATCTGGTCTCATCACTTCACAGCAAACAGATGGGGAAACAGTGGAAACAATGGCAGACTTTATTTTTTGGGGCTCCAAAATCACTGAGGATGGTGACTGCAGCCATGAAATTAAAAGACGCTTACTCCTTGGAAGAAAACTTATGCCCAACCTAGACAGCATATTGAAAAGCAGAGACATTACTTTGCCATCTAGTCAAAGCTAGTTTTTCCAGTGGTCATGTATGGATGTGAGTTTGGACTATAAAGAAAGCTGAATGCCAAAGAATTGATGCTTTTGAACTGTGGTGTTGGAGAAGACTTGAGAGTCCCTTGGACTGCAAGGAGATCCAACCAGTCCATTCTAAAGGAGATCAGTCCTGGGCGCTCATTGGAAGGACTGATGTTGAAGCTGAAACTCCAATACTTTGGCCACCTGATGCGAAGAACTGACTCATTGGAAAAGACCCTGATACTGGGAAAGATTGAAGGCAGGAGAAGGGGACAGTAGAGGACTAGACAGTTGGATGGCATCACTGGCTCAATGGACATGAGTTTGAGTGAGCTCCAGGAGATGGTGAAGGACAGGGAAGCCTGGCGTGCTGCAGTCCATGGATTATGAAGAATCGGACATGGCTGAGTGACTGAACTGAGTTGAACTGAAGACCTCACCAAAGAGTTTACATTGATCATAGTCTTGAAGCATCTGAGGGGGTAATTTTATATATATATATATTATATATATATGTATTATATGAAGAAAGAAGAAAGTTATTGTGGTAGTGAAAAAAAAAAAAATGCCAGAGGCAGGAGTATGCTTGTCAGGTCCATGAACAAGGAGGCCATGTGGCTGTGCAGATTAAATTCAGAAGAGTGGTAGGAAGTTAGTGCACAGTGGTAATGGCAGGATGCTGGATAGAACTGGCAGAGCGGTGCAGTGTGCACACTGCACAGTGGCACCAGCCGTGTCTGCCATCCAGCCCACTATCAGCTTCCCAAGTGTGAACCGGGTACAGGGCTGCATCCGCCTAAGGGGTAAGAGCAGTTTTATTCTTACAAAGGCACCGACCACTTAAACAGGTCTTAGATATGCACAGTTGGGAAGGCCCAGAGCTGGAATTTTAATAAAACATTTTGATCAAAGACATTTTATAGGCTTGTAGATCATTGTGATGACATTGATGTTAACTTTGGAGAGATGGACCCTCTGGAGTGTTTTGAGCATAGGTTTGATGTGATTAGACTTGATCAACAGGAGAAAGTTGTTGTGTCTCTAGAGGTAAGACAAAAAGGGGCATCGTTAGATGCTTGGAAATCAGCTACTAAACAATGAAACCAGTTCAGCTAAGAGATGATGATGACTTGGACTAGTGTGGTTTTAGATGATATGATAGATATAATAAGAAATGGTGGGATGTGGCGGTGTTTTGGAGGCAGAGTAACAGAATTTGCTGATGGCATGGGCCTGAGGTGTGAGCAAAATAGAAATGTGCATGGATGCCAAGCATTTGGACTAAGCAACTGGCAGGATGGGGTTCATTATTGAGAGGGAAAGTCTCTGGGAGAACAGAGCTAGGGATGAGAGGACTATCAGGAGTACAGTTTAGATTTGTGATGTTTATTAGCCATCCAGATAGAGTCAAGTAGGCAGTTGATGTATGAGTCTCAAGTTCAGGGTGGAAGTACTAAGTGTGGATATAAATTTGGGGTCTCTAGTATACAGATGTGTTTAAAACAAAGAGATTGAATGAGGTCACACAGAGAGTAAGTGTAGGTAGATAGAGAAGAAGTGTATATTCTGAGCCTTGGGATTCTCCAGTATGAAGGGATTGGAAAGATACCAGAAAACAAGTATGAGAGGCTGAGAAGGAGCTGCCAATAAGGTAGGAAGAAAACCTTTACTGTGTGAAATGCTAAAAGCCAAATGAAGAAAGAATTTAAAGGAAGGGGGAATAAAATGTACAAAATATATGCTAAGAATCCACCACAGGGTTTACCAACACCAGAGGTCACTAGTGATACTTACCTTGATTTGACCTTGATGGAGCAGTAGATGAAACGTTTCCTTGGAGTGGGTTTAAGAGAGAATAAAAAGTGATCAATTGGAGAGATAGATTATTGGGCACTTTTTAAAGGAGTGTAACTAAAAAGGGAAGGCGAAAATGGGGTAGGAACTGCTGGAGGGAGAAGTGGAATAAGTTTTGTTTCTCAGTTGGAGGAAATAACAGCATCCTGATAACACTGATGGTGAGGATCCAGTGGAGAGGAAGAAGCTGATGAAGCAGGAGAGGTAGAAAATAATTCCCTTCTACTTTTAAAGAAAGGATGTGGCACCTAAAAGTACAATTTAACCTTAGTATTGAGTATTCCACAATAACAGGGGAGAAAATAGGATTAATGGATGTAGATGCAGTGAGAAGGTAAATATAATGATGGAAATGTACGCAAATTCTCTTCTGAATGCTTCTATTTTTTGCCTTGAAACAAGGAGATGTATTATCAGCTGAAAGAGAGGGTAAGGAGAGCCATGCTGGAGGCTTGAGAAGAGAGGAGAAAGCATGAAACTGTTGTCAAAGAGCAGGAAAGTAACCTTGGTTGGAAAGTGCGGCCTGATTGCCAGGCAGCATCACAGGCCAGCTGTGCTCAGTTAAATGGGTACCTAAGATGTATTGATGGAGCATCTAATTAAGTTATGGCTGGAGTTTGGCCAAGAGAATAGGTCAAAGCACAAGAGAAACAAAAGAATTGAGAGTATATCCTTGGGAGTGATTATGATGATTGATTTCAGAATGGAGGCCAGGTAAAGAGTGACACATGGTCCCGAGGAGGTTTGCTGCTGCTGCTGCTAAGTCACTTCAGTCGTGTCCGACTCTGTGCGACCCCATAGACCTGCAGCCTACCAGGCTCCCATTCCTGGGATTCTCCAGGCAAGAATATGGAGTGGGTTGCCATTTCCTTCTCCAGTGCATGAAAGTGAAAAGGGAAAATGAAATCACTCAGTCATGTCCAACTTTTCACGACCCCATGGACTGCAGCCCACCAGGCTCCTCCATCCATGGGATTTCCCAGGCAAGAGTACTGGAGTGGGTTTCCATTGCCTTCTCCAAAGAGGTTTGAGGACAGGGCAAAAGTGGCAGAAGCAAAGGTTCTGACCCAGGGGGTGAAGAAATATTGGAGCTGAGGATCACTGGAGATGTGAGAGAGATGCTTGAGTCTGAGGCCTTTCTTTAATGGGGATGAACATGCCTGGGATTTGACCATCTGTGGCTGAGGTGGGAACTGGGGCTAGAAACAAGCTCCCTGGCAGAAAAGAGCCCAAGGATGTGACAAAGATATGAACGTCAGGATCTTTCAAAGAAGAATGCAGTCACTTAAGCAGGGTGTTGAAAATGTTAGGTTATTAGGAGTTTGGATTAACATATAAATCATATGTTAACCATATATTAACCATAATATGGTTAACAAAATATTAACCATATTTAAAATAGATAACCAATAAGGACCTACTGTGTAGCACAGGGAACTACCCTCAACAATGGCACTCCACTCCAGTACTTTTGCCTGGAAAATCCCATGGACAGAGGAGCCTGGTGGGCTGCAGTCCATGGGGTCGCTAGAGTCAGACACGACTGAGGGACTTCCCTTTCACTTTTCACTTTCACGCACTGGAGAAGGAACTGGCAACCCACTTCAGTGTTCTTGCCTGGAGAGTCCCAGGGACAGGGAAGCCTGGTGGGCTGCAGTCTCTGGGGTCGCACAGAGTCGGACACGACTGAAGCGACTTAGCAGCAGCAGCAGCATAAGGAAAAAAGGGGCTTCCCGGTGGCACTAGTGATAAAGGAACCCCCTGCCGATGCAGGAGACATAATAGACTCGGGTTCGATCCCTGGGTCCAGAAGATCCCCTAGAGGATGGCAAGGCAGCCTATTCCAGTATTCTTGCCTGGAGAATCCCATGGACAGAGGTGCCTGGCAGGCTACAGTCCATAGCGTCACAAAGAGAGTTGAGCATGACTAAAGTGACTTAGTGTGCCTGCATGCATATGGAAAAAGAATCTGAAAAAGAAGCTAACACAACAAATTATAGGTCAAGCTTTCTTCAATTAAAAAAAGGAATTCCAAACCCCCAAAGAAGAAAAGAAAATGTTTAGGGCATTATTAAAATTAACTTTCTAATTTGAATATTTTTTTGTTTTACTAAAAATTTTGAAACTAGTATAGAGAATTTCTATTCACTCCACACCTGGTTTCCCCTAATAGAATCTCATATGAGTGTGGTGCATTTGTCACAATTCACAAACCAGTATGGACAGACCATTGCTAACTAAAGTCTCCATTTAGAGCTATTGCCTAGTTTTGACCTAACCTTCCTTTTCTGTTCCAAGATCCTATCCACGGTGCCTGCCGCATTACCCTTAGCCATCACGTTTCCTTAGGCTCCCCTTGGCTGTGACAGTGTCCCACTTTCCCAATTATTGCTGAAATTTACAATCATGAGGAATACTCAACACACATCTTTAGAATGTCCCTTAATTGAGTTTTTTTTTCATGGTTAGAATGGGATTAATATTGGTTTTGTGAGAAACCCACTTTACAGAGATGTATGCCCCTCTCATCACCTGGCATCAAGGGAGCATGCTGTCCACCTTGATGACATGAAAAAGGTTATGTCTACCATGCTTCTCCACTACAAATTGTTTCTTCCTTTCCACACTTTACTCTTGGGAGTCTTAGTAGTAGTGTTAGTCACTCAGTCATGTCTGACTCTTTGTCAGACTGTAACCCACCAGATTCCTTCATCCATGGGATTTCCCAGGCAAGAATACTGGAGTGGGGTGCTATTTCCTCCTCCAGGGGATCTTTTGGACCCAAAGACAGAAACTGGGTCTCCGACAGATTCTTTACCTTCTGAGCTTCTTGGGAAGAAGTCATTATTTGCAGACCACACTTAAGGAGTGAGGAGTTATACGGGAGCACAGGGTAACATAAATTATTTGGAATTCTGCATGAGAGATTTGTCTGTTTTCCTCCATTTGTTTATTGATCCAGTTATTTATACCAGTATGGGTTGGATATTTATTTTATATTTTGTGTTATCCAATCCTACTTTGCTTATTTTGTTACCCAAATTGTTCCAGCCTTACGAACTCTTTTGTTTGACTCCTGTGTTCTTTTGATATATCCCCACCATTGTGGAAGATTTTGGTTTGTTTTTAGCACTTACTTTCTATGCTCCAGGTTTATCATGTATATTTTCTGTTCCAGGTCTAGAATCAGCCATTTATCAAATGAGTTTTGGTTACTTTTACTGCAGAACAGTATTAGAAATCAAGATCTGAGTACTAGATTTGCTCATTGCTACTACAATGCTGTTGCTTCTAGGGCCTCTCAGCTGACAGTGCAAGAAAAATATACATATATATTTATACAAACATGCACACATATGCATACAGATACACATGTATGCATATACATCACACATATATGTATATATCTATATACATATGCAGACATATAGACATATGCTGCTGCTGCTGCTAAGTCGCTTCAGTCATGTCCGACTCTGTGCGACCCCATAGACGGCAGCCCACCAGAATCCCCTGTTCCTGGGATTCTCCAGGCAAGAACACTGGAGTGGGTTGCCATTTCCTTCTCCAATGCATGAAAGTGAAAAGTGAGAGTGAAGTCGCTCAGTCTTCTCTGACTCTTAGCGACCCCATGGACTGCAGCCTACCAGGCTCCTCCATCCGTGGGATTTTCCAAGCAAGAGTACTGGAGTGGGGTGCCATTGCCTTCTCCATATAGACATACACACACATATAAATATATATGTACACCCATATGTATAAACATTTTTCTATGCAGCCATCTGTATCTATTGATATATTAAGCTAAAAGTGAATTCATATTGATGTCTTTGACTCCAATTCAGTAACTTGGGGATTATTCTAGTCTCTTCCACTTGCTTATCTGTGACATTTCTCTCTGTTGGAGCATTTTCAAATCTGGAAGGATTATTGGCACTTAGATTGCAAGATTCATGGCAGTCAAATGTCCTGCAACCCAAGGAATAGTTTTATATAAGTGAAGAATTTTCTCCCTTAAAATGACATTAGTGGCCCCATTGGAAAAGATTAATTAAGTGGGCATTGACATCCACAGGAACCTCAATAGGAGGAGCATTGTATAGATTGAGGATGAATGACAAAAACTTGAAGAAAGAAGGGGAGTACCCCTTGTGTGGGTGAATGATGACTTCAAGGATATGAGGTGAGATGCTCTCATCTTCACTCATTGCATCTGGGCCAGTCTTATGAGCTGTCTGGCCAATAGGATGCACCAAAGGAAATGGTGTAGCAGTTCTGATCCAGAGCCTCAAGAGTCTTTGGGTGTTTCTTCCTGTTTTCCTATGCTTTTGCCATGACCAGGAGAGTGTGTCCAGCTAATTTTCTAGAGTATATTAAAAAAAAAAAACAAAAAACAGGCTCAGAGCAAAGTCACTACAACCAAAAAAGCTTTGATCAGCTAACAGTAGCTGATCCCTAGATATACAAGGAGTACAGTCAAAACCAGAGGAAACTAACCAGCTGAGCGTGGGTGTAGTAGCCCGCTAACCTTGGGTGGCTTCCCATTATTCTGGTATCCATGCCCCTGTGAAGCTCCATTCCCTTGAGTATGGTCTGGACCTGGTGATGTTTCTAATGAGTGGAATATAGGAATATGGTGAAATGTCAGTTTGAAGATCAGGTTGCAGAAGATTGACTTTTGTCCTGCTCATTCTTTTGCTTTCTCTCTTGTGGCCCTTGCTCTGGGGGAAGTGAACTGTTGTGTTGTGAGTGGCTGTGTGGAGAAATTTGCATGGTGAGGAAGTGACGTTACCCATAAGAATATGAAGGCTGCTGGCCCTCCCATGAGGAAGTGTGGATGTGGACTGAGCCAGAGATGAGCCTTGAAACGATGGCGATCCTAGCTGAGGTGGGAATTGCATTCTGTGAGAGACAGATGACCCAGTTAAACCATACCAGATTGTCTTTTTATTAATTTTTATTGGAGTATAGTTGATTTACAATGCTGTGTTGGCTTCAGGTATACAGCAAAGTGATTCAATTATACATCCACTCTTTTTTAAAGATTCTTTTTCCATATAGGCCACTGCAGAGTGTTAAGTAGTGTTCCCTACGCTATACAGTAGGTCCTTATTAGTTATCTATTTTATATTCAGTAGTGTGCACGTGTCAATCCCAATCACCCAATTTCATCCTTTCCCCAGCCCCACCTCCCACACCAGATTCTTGACTCAGAGAAACTGTGAGATGATAAATGTGTATTTCTTTAAGGTGCTAAATTTTGGGGAAATATGTTATGTAGAAATAAATAACTAATACATCAGCCTAAACCAGAATCCTGAAAACCTGATAACTTGAAAAATGCTCATCACTTTAAGACTCTGGTTTTTGAGATCCTTGTTATGCAGCATTATTGTGGCAAGAGGCAACTGATGTAACCTGAAATTCACACCTGGTGTTTTAGGGAGCAGGGAGAGGGGATGGGCTGGAAAGAGCAGTGAGGAGAATGGCTGATGACTTCCTCAATTCCAGGAAGTGGAGGCCTGCAGAAAGAATATTAAATTTTCAAGGCTGATTTCTATATACAGGTTTTGAAAATCAATTGCTTTGATTAATGGCTATATTTTATATATAGAAATAGTCCTTTTAGATTATAACATCTTGCAAATCAAATGCTGAGGGTACTAATTATGATAGTCCAAAAAAGGATCAATTTTCTTCTCATGGCTGAGATGCAATTCTGTCCTATTAGCAACATTCCAGTCTTTTTTTTTTTTCTTTCTTTCTTTGGCTTAGCATAACAGAAGACCAAAAAGCATGTGTACAACTGGATAATACAGCTATGCTACATTTTAATTTGCTTTTAAAATGTCATTTAGAGGGGTAGTTACAGGTAAATGGAAATAATCTATAGGGACACCAACATTAAAGACAGTCTGAAATTGGTCACAGGTAAGTCGGCAAATACATTAGATGATAGATAGATAAATACTCTCCATCCACAGGTACACAAATCAGAAAGGGTAAAGTTACTGCAAGTGTAGGGCCTGCTGCCCAGGTTCCCTTTATGCAGATAGTGTACTGCCGGGGACCAGCCCCGGCTGATCCAGGGTATTCGAAGGAGAGACGGCATAGGCGAGGATCAGGATACAATAGCTTCAATTAGATATTAATTAAAGATATAAAGAGTAATAGAATAAGGATAGCTCAGTAGGAAAATTCAGTGGAGAAAAGAGGCTGAGTAGCTTGGTTTACGCGGGAGACCAATAAAACTTCAAGACAAGAAGCTTGCACCACTTACGTAGGCCGTAGGCGTCCTTCCGTTCTCCCGAAGGAGAGGAGACACTGAGGCCTCCCCGGTCGGATCTTAGAAGCCCAGGCAAAATTAGTAAGCTTGGTGGGTTCCGCGCTCCAGATGGAGACTCAGCCGGAGGGAGAGAGAGACGTGGGGAGACCAGTATTTTGAGAAACTGATCCCAATTCTTTATTTTCCAGAGTCTGTTTTTATACACTGAGATGTTATACAAAAGTCACATGGGGACAGCAGTCCTAACTTTTATTAAAGTCAGGTGCTTCACACAAATGTATACAGAGGTCTTAGGGGTGTTACATCATCTTCTGGCCAGGGGGGCCTGCTGACAATTTACGACCCTCTCCTTGTGACAGCGGTCAGTCAATCAGGACACTTATTTCTCCAGGGCTGATTATTCTCAAAACAGACGCCACCCAAATAAAGTTACATTCCTACAGGGTGAGGGTGTAGTGGGTTTTAGTTAAGGAAAGAATTTACTTAGCCTAAGGTCTAACGTGATTAATATCAAAGGTTAATACTTATTTCTTCTATA
>NW_011494768.1:3666361-3666915 GCF_000754665.1 Bison bison bison
ATACACTTCAACAAGAGCTAACTCTGTCTCATTAGTCAACTTTCTCTTAGAACTGGAATTAGGATCAATTTTTAAGCAATCAAATAAAGGCTTTAAATCTGCAGTAGTCAGTTTTAAATGTGGGCATATCCAATTAATGTCCCCTAATAATTTTTTGGAAATCATTTAAAGTTAGTAAACAATCTCTCCACAGCTTCAAAGGGGCATTGTCAGTTTTAAAACTTTTGGCACACCTAAACATGAGAAGCAAGTAAAGAGGTGTTGCACAACATGTTTATAAGCTTCTCCAGTTAGTTTTGTAAACCAAATCTGGTCTATAGCTTTTTAGATGACAAGCAACCATCTAATCTTTGCTTGAATACTTCCAGCAACAGGGAACTCACTACTCTTCAAGGTTTTAAACTCTCCCTCACCTTTTTTTTTTTTCTACAGCATTCTCACCCCGCATAACACTTTCTCTAATCCCACCAACTCATTTTCAGTATTATACGTGGGCCAGGAACTAGGCCAGTCTTTCCCAGCAATGTTAAGAGACATCTGTTCCTGTGTCTAAT
>NW_011494768.1:3667015-3721403 GCF_000754665.1 Bison bison bison
AGGATATCCAGGGGGACTCCTGAGGCTCGATCCCGCCTTTGCGTATGTCGAGCCTCCTTCCTCATGACCTTTGCCATGGGCGGAGTACCTCACTCTGGCCCCCAACAGTGTACCAATCTCCTGGCTGCAGTGTTGTCTGCTAAGCAGCTCCAGGCTGCACACTCTTTTGGAGTCCAGTCTGTCATAACAGTGCTATCACTAAAGAGGTTCTCTATCACTACCCTCAGAATGGCCTGCAAAGATGCAAAACGCTCAGCCCCCTACCTCAGGTGGGACCAACTCTGAGGTTGAATTCTTACTCCAGAGCTCTCTAGGTGATCAGGCTGAGGTTCATCTTCCAGAAGACCAAGTCCTTGTTCAGCTCTTCCTCTGGCCCCCTGACCCCTCTTCTCCTGAGAACCCTCAGTAAACCACATGCATCTCAGCCTCTGCTTCCAGGGAAACCAACCTAAAGCCTCACATATTTTCTTATCTTTTCACAAACTTAATTTGGAAATCTACTTGCAGAGTCTCCAATTAATCGTGCGGCCATGTGCATTTGTTTTGCCCAGGACAAAAATATCTGACACCCTCTTCATGAGTCATGTTGGCTGGTTATACCACCATTCTGAACCAACCTTCTATCCCAAAGCATCTTGGGCTTGTCACGACTGAAGGAGCCCAGTCAGCAGGAAAAGGAAGATTCCCCAATTTATCTTGCAACACAGCTCTGCTAGACTTGGAAGTACCTCTAGAGCATCATGAGAGATAAATGTCTGGGGTCTGAACCTGGTGTTAAGGGTACCAAGAGACAGTTCACAGATTATTTACTGTGACATTTGCCTCTGCAACCTGCATCCTCCTGAGACAGTGCCTCCTTAAGATCAAAATCATCGTCCCAAAAGGCACTGGCAAGGAGACTTTTCTTAAAAGTACAATGATCCATTATGTGCATTTCCTCCCTTCACTGGCGCTTTGGTAATTAACTAGGTGAAATAAGGAGATGATGGTGAATCTGGAGTAACTGGAGCCTCTAGTAAAGTTGACTCACTTCCTGTGTGAAGTAACATAATTCTAAACGTCAGCATAGAGACACTTACTGGAGGGTGTTTTTTTTTTTTTTCTCTTTTCACCACAAGGGTCTTAGGAGAACAAAGGAATTCATTTCTATTCAGAAAGAGAGAGAAAAGAAAATCTTGAATATTTTTAAATGTCATATGATGATGGTATGTAGTCAAACACATATGACACATGTACCAATATGGATAACCAGTGCGCATTTTGTTAATTTAAGAATTTGGGGCTCTTAAATGGTGAACTGTGTGGATGTGATCACAGAGGCAAAGTTACTAAAAAAGTAGACAAAATAGCCTGGCTGAACTATGCCAGGCACTGTGCTTACTCTTCTCCTAAGTAAGTTCTTAGAATTGTAATTACAACCCACGAAATAGGAACCCATTCAGGTTCTGTGTAACAGATTAGGAACAGAGTTCTCGGGAGACTAAAGTAATAGTTCCAAGGGCACAGATTTTGTGAGGGGCAAAGCCTCTCTAACCCCTAAGATCCTGATCTTATTAAGTTATGTTAGAAGCTATTGAAAAAGGCACAAAGGCTGGCCAAATGTGAGGAAGATCTCTTATGCAGGGTGAGGGGAAGAACAGCTAACACTGTTACTAAAACCCATGGTGAAATGGAGACCTCAAGTGTTTATAGCAGTTAAAAGCAGTCTCAGTTCAGTCCAGTTACTCAGTCATGTCCGACTCTTTGCAACCCCATGAATTGCAGCACGCCAGGCCTCCCTGTCCATCACCAACTCCTGGAGTTCACTCAAACTCATGTCCATCGAGTCAGTGATGCCATCCAGCCATCTCATCCTCTGTCATCCCCTTCTCCTCCTGCCACCAATCCCTCCCAGCATGAGTCTTTTACAATGAGTCATCTCGTTGCATGAGGTGGCCAAAGTACTGGAGTTTCAGCTTTAGCATCATTTCTTCCAAAGAACTACCAGGACTGATCTCCTTTAGAATGGACTGATTGGATCTTGCAGTCCAAGGGACTCTCAAGAGTCTTCTCCAACACCACAGTTCAAAAGCATCAATTCTTTGGCGCTCAGCTTTCTTCACAGTCCAACTCTCACATCCATACATGACCACTGGAAAAACCATAGCCTTGACTAGATGGACCTTTGTTGGCAAAGTAATGTCTCTGCTTTTCAATATGCTATCTAGGTTGGTCATAACTTTCCTTCCAAGGAGTAAGCGCCTTTTAATTTCATGGCTGCAGTCACCATCTGCAGTGATTTTGCCCCTCCCCCCAAAAAAAAAAGTCTGACACTGTGTCCACTGTTTCCCCATCTATTTCCCATGAAGTGATGGGACCAGATGCCATGATCTTAGTGTTCTGAATGTTGAGCTTTAAGCCAACTTTTTCACTCTCCTCTTTCACTTTCATCAAGAGGCTTTTTAGTTCCTCTTCACTTTCTGCCATAAAGGTGGTGTCATCTGCATATCTGAGGTTATTGATATTTCTCCTGGCAATCTTGATTCCAGCTTGTACTTCTTCCAGCCCAGTGTTTCTCATGATGTACTCTGCATGTAAGTTTAATAAGCAGGGTGACAATATACAGCCTTGACATACTCCTTTCCCTATATGGAACCAGTCTGTTGTTCCATGTCCAGTTCTAACTGTTGCTTCCTGACCTGCATATAGGTTTCTCAAGAGGCAGGTAAGGTGCTCTGATATTCCCATGTCTTTCAAAATTTTCCACAGTTTATTGTGATCCACGCAGTCAAAGGCTTTGGCATAGTCAGTAAAGCAGAAATAGCTGTTTTTCTGGAACTCTCTTGCTTTTTGATGATCCAACAGATGTTCGCAATTTGATCTCTTGTTCCTCTGCCTTTTCTAAAACCAGTTTGAACATCTGGAAGTTCATGGTTCACATATTGCTGAAGCCTGGCTTGGAGAATTTTGAGCATTACTCTACTAGTGTGTGAGATGAGTGCAATTGTGTGGTAGTTTGATCATTCTTTGGCATGGCCTTTCTTTAGGATTGGAATGAAAACTGACCTTTTCCAGTCCTGTGGCCACTGATGAGTTTTCCAAATTTGCTGGCATATTGGGTGCAGCACTTTCACAGCATCATCTTTCAGGATTTGAAATAGCTCAACTGGAATTCCATCACTTCCACTAGCTTTGTTCCTAGTGATGCTTTCTAAGGCCCACTTGACTTCACATTGAAGAAGCTGAAGTTGAACAGTTCTATGAAGACCTACAAGACCTTTTAGAACTAACACCCAAAAAAGATGTCCTTTTCATTATAGGGGACTGGAATGCAAAAGTAGGACGTCAAGAAACACCTGGGGTAACAGGCAAATTTGGCCTTGGAGTACAGAGTGAAGCAGGGCAAAGGCTAACATAGTTTTGCCAAGAGAACACACTGCATAGCAAACACCCTCTTCCAACAACACAAGAGAAGACTCTACACATGGACATCACCAGATGGTCAACACCTAAATCAGATTGATTATATTATTTGCAGCCAAAGATGGAGAAGCTCTATACAGGCGGCAAAAGCAAGACCGGGAGCTGACTGTGGCTCAAATCATGAAAAGCAGTCCAGTATCATGAAAATCAGTGTAGCTTCTGTTTCCATTTTGATGTGTAATCTTTTGCAAATCAGTGACATCTAAGCCTTGGTTTACTCATTTCTTAAGTAAAACAAATATCACCTTACCTTTTAGGGTTATTGTAAGGACTGGAGATGATAGATGTGAGGGTCTAGTACATAGAAGGTGACAGCTAAGTAATTTGATTATTTGCTGAGCTACTCCATGAGCCAAAGTATTGGCCACCTGATGAGAAGAGCCAACTTATTGGAAAAGACCCTAGAGATGGGAAAGATTCAAAGCAAAAGAAGAGGATGGCAGAGGATGAGATGGTTGGATGGTATCACTGTCTCAATGGACATGAGTTGAGCAAAGTCTAGGATATAGTGAAGGACAGGGAAGCCAGGTGTGCTGCAGTCCATGGGGTTGCAAAGAATCATACACAACTGAGCGACTGAACAACCCCATGGACAGGATAGTCTTGAGACCTAGAGGTAAAACTAAGCAAAGTGGAAGTTAAATTGCAATCTCATTAATGCAATTCAAAACTATAATGAGATACCACCTCACACTGATCAGAATGGCCATAATAATAATAATAATAAAAACTATGAACAATAAATGCTGGAGAGAGTATGGAGAAAAAGGAACCCTCCTACCCTATTGGTAGGAATATAAATTTGTGTAGCCATTATGGGGCTTCCCTGGTAACTCAGCTGTTGAAGAATCTACCGGCAATGCAGGAGACACTGGTTTGATTCCTGGGTGGGAAAGATCCACTGGAGAAGGGATAGGCTACCCACTCCAGTATTCTTGGGCTTCCTTGGTGTCACAGCTAGTAGAGAATTTGCCTGCAATGTGAGAGACCTGGGTTTGATCCTGGGTTGGGAAGATCCCTTAGAGAAGTGAAAGGCTACCCCCTCCAGTATTCTTGCTTAGAGAATTCCATGGGCTATGTAGTTCATGGGGTCGTAAAGAGTTGGACATGACTGAGTGACTCTCACTTATGGAAAACAGTATGAGTGTTCCTCAAAAAACAAAAAAATTGAGTTGTTGTATGATCCAGCAATGCCACTCCTGGGCGTATACCCAGACAAAAATTTAATTCACCGCTCTGTTCACAGTGATAAACCTGGACAGCATATTTAAAAGTAGAGACATCACTCTGCCAAGAAAGTTTCATATAGTCAAAGATATGGTTTTTCCAGTAGTCATATATGGATGTTAGAGTTGGACCATAAAGAAGGCCGAGTACCAAAAAACTAATGCTTTCAAATTGTGGTTCTGGGAGGGGCAGTCCTAAGATGGCGGAGGAATAGGAGGGGGAGACCACTTTCTCCCCTACAAATTCATCAAAAGAACATTTGAACGCTGAGTAAATTCCACAAAACAACTTCTGAATGCTGGCAGGGGACATCGGGCACCCAAAAAAGCAGGCCATTGTCTTCAAAAGGAGGTAGGAAAAAATATAAAAGACAAAAAGAGAGACAAAAGAGGTAGGGACAGACCTCTGTCCCAGGAAGGGAGTCTTAAAAAAGAGAAATTTCCAAACACCAGGAAATACTCACTGCCGAGTCTGTGGCAAGACTTGGAACCACAGAGGGCAACATAACTGGGAAAATAAATAAATAATTAAAACCCAGAGATTACGTGCCCAGTGGTAACTCCCCCAGTGGAGAAGCAGCGCAGACACCTGCACCCGCCACTAGCAAGCAGGGACTGGGCAGGGTGGCGCAGGCTGCATTGCTTAGAGTAAGGACTGGGCCTGAATGCCCCAAGGGCAATCTGAGAGAACTAACTTGGGATAGCAAACGAGATTGTGGGATAGCTACCACGTGAAAAGCCCTAACCTAAGACACCGCCAGGCCCGCTCACAGAACAAAGAACTGAGCAGAGCTAGCCGGCTGCAGACTGGCCCATCCCCCTCCAGTGACAGGCAGGCGAGTGCAGCCAGAGCCAGAAGCGGGCAATTGCTGCCCCAGAGAGGCATTATCTACCAAACTGCAAGCAGGCTTCTTTGCTAACTAAGACTTCTTGGGATTCTGGACAGTCAACATCTGCCTGAGAAGGTGCGCCGGTTGTACACCCAGAAAACCGAGCAGTAGGGATGGGGGAGGCGTTAAATCTCAGCGACCACGCTCGCCAAACACCTGGTCACCTGAGCTGCTTGGGCATGGGAAGGGCACAAAACGCAGGATCAATCGAGTCCGTGCCTCTGAGGACTACCCAAGTGCTTAAACCTGAGCAGCTTAGACCTTGGAGGTGCATGCAGCCCAGGGCCAGCCTCGGACGGTTCCCAGCAGAGCAACCTAGAGCCTAAGCAGTGTAGACAGGGAAAGCACACATGCCATGAGTGGGGACAAACCCAGTGTGGCTGAGACACTGTGAGCACATGCCAGTGTTATTTGTTTGCAGTGTCCCTCCCTCCCCACAGCATGACTGAACAAGTGAGCCTAAAAAAGTGTCCACCACCACCGCCTTTGTGTCAGGGAGGAAGTTAGACACTGAAGAGATGAGCAAACAGAAGAAGCTAAAACACAAGGAACCTCCTTGGAAGTGACAGGTGCTAGATTAAAACCCTATAGTTAGTACCGACTACCTAGGAAGGGGCCTATAGATCTTGAGAAATAAAAGCCGGATCAAGGAACTATCTGAAAATGAACTGACACCACACTGCCCACAAAATCACCAGAGAAAGTCCTAGATATATTTTTATTATCATTCTTTAATTTTTTTATTTTTTATTTTTAAGTCCTCTATTACTGCTTTAATTTTACTTTTTGTAACCTACTATTACTTTGCAAAAAAAAAAGAGACCCTATTTTTTAAAGCAAACTTCATATATATACATATAATAATTTTTGTGACTTTTTTAATATTGTATTTTTGAAAATCCAACCTCTACTCTAGATTTTTAATCTTTGATTTTTGGTATTTGTTATCAATTTTGTACCTTTAAGAACCCAATCTTCAGTATCCATTTTTACTTGGGAGTGAGATTACTGGCTTGACTGCTCTCTCCCCCTTTGGACTCTCCTTTTTCTCCACCAGGTCGCCTCTATCTCCTCCCTCCCCCTTCTCTTCTCTACCCAACTCTGTAAATCTCTTTGTGTGTTCCAGACAGTGGAGAACACTTAGGGAACTGATTACTGGCTGGATCTATCTCTCTCCTTTCGGTTCCCCCTTTATTCTCCTGGCCACCTCTGTCTCCTTCCTCCTTCTTCTCTTCTCTATATAACTCCGTGAACATCTCTGAGCTGTCCAGACTGTGGAGCACACATAAGGAAGTGATTAATGGCTAGCTTGCTCTCTCCTCTTTTGATTCCACCTCATCTCATCCTGGTCACCTCTATCTCCCTTCCTCCCTCTTCTCTTCTCCATGTAACTCTGTGAACCTCTCTGGGTGTCCCTCACTGTGGAGAAACTTTTCATCTTTAAACCTAAATGTTTTATCAATGGTGCTGTATAGATGGAGAAGTCTTGAGGCTACTGCAAAAATACGACTGAAAGCCAGAAGCAGGAGGCTTAAGTCCAAATCCTGAGGACACCAGAGAACTCCTAACTCCAGGGACCATTAATTGACAGGAGCTCATCAAACACCTCCATACCTACACTGAAACCAAGCACCACCCAGGGGCCAACAAGTTCCAGAGCAAGACATACCATGCAAATTCTCCAGCAACACAGGAACATAGCCCTGAGCTTCAATATACAGGTCGCCCAAAGTCAGTCCAAACCCATTGACATCTCGTAACTCATTACTAGACACTTCATTGCACTCCAGAGAGAAGAAATCCAGCTCCACACACAAGAACACCGACACAAGCTTCCCTAACCAGGAAACCTTGACAAGCCACCCATACAACCCCACCGATAGCAAGGAAACTCCACAATAAAGAGAACTCCACAAACTGCCAGAATACAGAAAGGCCACCCCAAACAGCAATATAAACAAGATGAAGAGACAGAGGAATATGCAGCAGGTAAAGGAACAGAATAAATGCCCACCAACCCAATCAAAAGAGGAAGAGATAGGGAATCTACCTGTTAAAGAATTCCAAAAAATGATAGTGAAAATGATCCAAAATCTTGAAAACAAAATGGAATCACAGATAAATAGCCTGGAGACAAGGATTGAGAAGATGCAAGAAAGGTTTAACAAGGACCTAGAAGAAATAAAAGAGTCAATATATAATGAATAATGCAATAAATGATATCAAAAACATTCTGGAGGGAACAAATAGTAGAAAAATGGAGGCAGAAGATAGTATTAGTGAGGCAGAAGATAGAATGGTAGAAATAAATGAATCCAAGAGGAAAAAAGAAAAATGAATTAAAATAAATGAGGACAATCTCAGAGATCTCTGGGACAATGTTAAACATCCCAACATTCGAATCATAGGAGTCCCAGAAGAAGAAGACAAAAAGAAAGACCATGAGAAAATACTTGAGGAGATAATAGTTGAAAACTTCCCTAAAATGGGGAAGGAAATAATCACCCAAGTCTAAGAAACCCAGAGAGTCCCAAACAGGATAAACCCAAGGCAAAACACCCCAAGACACATATTAATCAAATTAACAAAGATCAAACACAAAGAACAAATATTAAAAGCAGCAAGGGAAAAACAACAAATAACACACAAGGGGATTCCCATAAGGATAACAGCTGGTCTTTCAATAGAAACTCTTCAGGCCAGGAGGGAATGGCAGGACATACTTAAAGTGATGAAAGAAAATAAGCTACAGACCAGATTACTGTACCCAGCAAGGATCTCATTCAAATATGAAGGAGAAATCAAAAGCTTTACAGAAAAGCAAAAGCTGAGAGAATTCATCACCACCAAACCAGCTGTCCAACAAATGCTAAAGGATCTTCTCTAGACAGGAAACACAAAAATGGTGTATAAACTCGAACCCAAAACATAAAGTAAATGGCAACGGGATCATACTTATCAATAATTACCTTAAATGAAAATGGGTTGAATGCCTCAACCAAAAGACAAAGACTGGCTGAATGGATATAAAAACAAGACCCCTATATATGTTGTCTACAAGAGACCCACCTTGAAACAAGGGACACATACAGACTGAAAGTGAAGGGCTGGAAAAAGATATCCCATGCAAATAGAGACCAAAAGAAAGCAGGAGTAGCAATATTCATATCAGATGAAATAGACATTAAAACAAAGGCTGTGAAAAGAGACAAAGAAGGAGACTACATAATGACCAAAGGATAAATCCAAGAAGAAGATATAACAATTATAAATATATATGCACCCAACATAGGAGCACCACATTATGTAAGACAAATGCTAACAAGTATGAAAGGGGAAATTAACAATAACACAATAATAGTGGGAGACTTTAATACCCCATTCACACCTATGGATAGATTAACTAAACAGAAAATTAACAAGAAAACACAAACTTTAAATGATACAATAGACCAGTTGGACCTAATTGATATCTATAGGAAATGTCACCCTAAAACAATGAATATCACCTTTTTCTCAAGGGCACACGGAACCTTCTCCAGAATAGATCACATCCTGGGCCATAAATCTAGCCTTGGTAAATTCAAAAAAATTTAAATCATTCCAAACATCTTTTCTGACCACAGTGCAGTAAGGTTAGATGTAAATTACAGATGAAAAACTATTAAAAATGGCCAACATATGGAGGCTGAACAACACACTGCTGAATAACCAACAAATCACAGAAGAAATCAAAAAAGAAATCAAAATATGCTTAGAAACGAATGAAAATGAAAACACAACAACCCAAAACCTGTGGGACACTGTAAAAGCAGCGCTAAGGGTAAGGTTCATAGCAATACAGGCATACCTCAATAAACAAGGAAAAAGTCAAATAAATAACCTAACTCTACACCAAAAGCAACCAGAAAAGGAAGAAATGAAGAACCCCAGGGTTAGTAGAAGGAAAGAAATCTTAAAAATTAGGGCAGAAATAAATGCAAAAGAAACAAAAGAGACCATAGCAAAAATTGACAAAGCCAAAAGCTGGTTCTTTGAGAGGATAAATAAAATTGACAAACCATTAGCCAGACTCTTTAAGAAACAAAGGGAGAAAAATCAAATCAACAAAATTAGAAATGAAAATGGAGAGATCACAACAGACAACACAGAAATACAGAGGAGAATAAGAGACTACTATCAGCAATTATATGCCAATAAATTGGACAACATGGAAGAAATGGACAAATTCTTAGAAAAGTACAACTTTCCAAAACTGGACCAGGAAGAAATAGAAAATCTTAACAGACCCACCACAGGCACGGAAATTGAAACTGTAATCAGAAATCTTGCAGCAAACAAAAGCCCAGGTCCAGATGGCTTCACAGCTGAATTCTACCAAAAATTTAGAGAAGAGCTAACACCTATTCTACTTAAACTCTTCCAGAAAATTGCAGAGGAAGGTAAACTTCCAAACTCATTCTTGAGGCCACCATTACCCTAATACCAAAACCTGACAAAGATGCCACAAAAAAAGAAAACTACAGGCCAATATCACTGATGAACATAGATGCAAAAATCCTTAACAAATTTCTAGCAATCAGAATCCAACAACACATTAAAAAGATCATACACCATGACCAAGTGGGCTTTATCCTAGGGATGCAAGGATTCTTCAATATCTGCAAATCAATCAATGTAATACACCACATTAACAAATTGAAAAATAAAAACCATATGATTATCTCAATAGATGCAGAGAAAGCCTTTGACAAAATTCAACATCCATTTATGATAAAAACTCTCCAGAAAGCAGGAATAGAAGGAACATACCTCAACATAATAAAAGCTATATATGACAAACCCACAGCAAACATTATCCTCAATGGTGAAAAATTGAAAGCATTCCCTCTAAAGTCAGGAACAAGACAAGGGTGCCCACTTTCACCATTACTATTCAACATAGTTTTGGACGTTTTGGCCACAGCAATCAGAGCAGAAAAAGAAATAAAAGGAATCCAGATTGGAAAAGAAGTAAAACTCTCACTGCAGATGACATGATCTTCTACATAGAAAACCCTAAAGACTCCACTAGAAAATTACTAGAGCTAATAAATGAATATAGTAAAGTTGCAGGATATAAAATCACCACACAGAAATCCCTTGCATTCCTATACACTAATAATGAGAAAATAGAAAGAGAAATTAAGGAAACATTTCCATTCACCATTGCAACGGAAAGAATAAAATACTCCGGAATATATCTACCTAAAGAAACAAAAGACCTATATATAGAAAACTATAAAACACTGGTGAAAGAAATCAAAGAGGACACTAATAGATGGAGAAATATACCCTGTTCATGGATCAGAAGAATCAGTATAGTGAAAATGAGTATACTATCCAAAGCAATTTATAGATTCAATGCAATCCCTATCAAGCTACCAACGGTATTCTTCATAGAGCTAGAACAAATAATTTCACAATTTGTATGGAAATACAAAAAACCTCGAATAGCCAAAGCAATCTTGAGAAAGAAGAATGGAACTGGAGAAATCAACATGCCTGACTTCAGGCTCTACTACAAAGCCACAGTCATCAAGACAGTATGGTACTGGCACAAAAACAGAAATATAGATCAATGGAACAAAATAGAAAGCCCAGAGATAAATCCACACACCTATGGACACCTTATCTTTGACAAAGGAGGCAAGAATATACAATGGAGAAAAAACAATCTCTTTAACAACTGGTGCTGGGAAAACTGGTCAACTACTTGTAAAAGAATGAAACTGGAACACTTTCTAACACCATACACAAAAATAAACTCAAAATGGATTAAAGATCTAAACGTAAGACCAGAAACTATAAAACTCCTAGAGGAGAACATAGGCAAAACACTCTCCTACATAAATCACAACAGGATCCTCTATGACCCACCTCCCAGAATATTGGAAATAAAAGCAAAAATAAACAAATTGGACCTAATTAAAATTAAAAGCTTCTGCACAACAAAGGAAACTATAAGCAAGGTGAAAAGATAGCCTTCAGAATGGGAGAAAATAATAGCAAACGGAGCAACGGATAAAGAATTAATCTCAAAAATATACTCAAAAATATACTCCTGCAGCTCAATTCCAGAAAAATAAAAGACCCAATCAAAAAATGGGCTAAAGAACTAAACAGACATCTCTCCAAAGAAGACATTCAGATGGCTAACAAACACATTAAAAGATGCTCAACATCACTCATTATCAGAGAAATGCAAATCAAAGCCACAATGAGGTACCATTTCACGCCAGTCAGAATTGCTACTATCCAAAAGTCTACAAGCAATAAATGCTGGAGAGGACGTGGAGAAAAGGGAACCCTCTTACACTGTTGGTGGGAATGCAAACTAGTACAGCCACTATGGAGAACAGAACTGCCACACGAATAGAACTGCCATACAGCCCAGCAATCCCATTGCTGGGCATACACACTGAGGAAACCAGAATTGAAAGAGACATGTGTACCCCAATGTTCATCGTAGCATTGTTTATACTAGCCAGGACATAGAAGCAACCTAGATGTCCATCAGCAGATGAATGGATAAGAACGCTGTGGTACATATACACAATGGAGTATTACTTGGCCATTAAAAAGAATACATTTGAATCAGTTCTAATGAGGTGGATGAAACTGGAGCCTATTATACAGAGTGAAGTAAGCCAGAAAGAAAAACACCAATACAGTATACTAACGCATATATATGGAATTTAGAAAGATGGGAATGATAACCCTGTATGCGAGACAGCAAAAGAGACACAGATGTATAGAACAGTCTTTTGGACTCTGTGGGAGAGGGCGAGGGTGGGATGACTTGAGAGAATGGCCTTGAAACACGTATAATATCATATGTGAAACGAATCACCAGTCCAGGTTCGATGCATGATACAGGATGCTCGGGGCTGGTGCACTGGGATGACCCAGAGGGATTTTATGGGGAGGACGGTGGGAGGGGGGTTCAGGATGGGGAACACGAGTACACCCGTAGTGGATACATGCTGATGTATGGCAAAACCAATACAATATTGTAAAGTAATTAGCCTCCAATTAAAATAAATAAAATTTTATATATTAAAAAAAGATCCAAACTAAAAACACAAAAATAAAAAGAAAGAAAACAAAACAAATTGTGGTTCTGAAGAAGACTCTTGAGAGTCCCTTGGACTGAAAGAGATAAAACCAGTCAATCCTAAAAGAAATCAATCTTGAATATTCAATACTTTGGTCACCTGATGTGAAGAGTCAACTCGTTGGAAGAAACCCTGATTCCAGGAAAGATTAAAGGCAAAATGAGAAGGGGACGGCAGAGGATTAGACAGTTAGATAACATCACTGACACAATGGACATGAATTTGAGCAAACTTTGGGAGATAGTGGAGGACAGAGGAGCCTGCTGTGTCGTATTCCATGGGGTCACCAAGAGTTGGACACAACTTAGAGACTGAACAACAATATTAATAGAAGCACTGTTAACAAGTCAGACATAGAAACTACCAAAATGCCCAAGACAGATGAATGGGTTAAGTAGCTGTGGTACATATATAGAATAGAATACTACTCAGCCATCAAAAAGAACGAAGTAATGCCATTTGCAGCAACGTGGATGAACCTAGATATCATACTTGGTAAAGAAAGCCAGAAAGAGAAACACAAATGCCATATGATATCACTAGTATGTGGAATCTACAATACACACAAATGAGCTTATCTACAAAATAATCTGACTCATGGACACAGAGAACAGACTTGCAGTCGTCAAGGGGGAGAGTTGGGGAGGGATGGATTTGGAGTTTGGATTAGGAGATGCAAACTAGTAATATGTATATATAAACAACAAGGTCCTATTATATAGGACAGGGAAATATATTCAATATCCTGTAATAACTCTCACTTTGCTATACAGCAGAAATTTACACAACACTGTATATAAACTATACTACAATAAAAATTTTTAATTGCATGGGGAGATGCATATTACACAGATGAAAGGAGAACTTATTAAAGAAAACCCCAGGCTACGTTCTGGACTTTATAAGATACTATCTAAAGAAAATGCCATTCCTAAGGTTATGTTTCCCTTTACTTCCATACACACTTTATTCCAGCCATTATGAATAATAATTCTTTGCAATCCTACTGCTCCTCTGACTCCATTGTTGATCCTCTCTCCCAAGCCCAGGTTCGTCTGGATATCTCATGCTTCAGATCTCAGCTTAGATATCATTCCTCTTTTAATCTGCCCTTACTGCTTAGACACCTTCAGTATGTTTCCCTGATCAAAGTGCTCATACCACTGCATTGTAATTGCTTATTTACCTATGTAACTGGAATGTAACTGGAGTTCCATATGGCCCAGCCTCTGAGCAGTATTCCTTTTTCAAAGATAACTGCTGCGAGCAATTCAAAATATTGCTCTCTTGCAAAAATACCAAGAGTACCAGTGGGTGTGCTTAAAATTAAAAAAAAAAAAACTTTAAAAACATTTATATGAGCTGTATCTCTTATTTTTAATATCTTTCTCATGCCTGAGAGATGCTTATAACTACATGAACAACAAAAGCAAAACCAAATTAGTCTCTTTGCTATGTCTTTCTCTCTTGTCACCAAAATTCTCTCCCAAACTTAGTCCACCTGATTTGTGTGTTTCCTTCCTTCATTTGTAAGAGATGGAGATGCCTATCAAGCAAGAATCTTCAGTTGGGAAGATGCAGTGGAGAGAAGGACCTGACAGGTGGTGGATATCTACATAGGTACATGTTTGCTTCCTTCTTCTCTACCTGCTAAGTTGCTAAGTCGCTTCAGTCGTGTCTGACTCTGTGTGACCCCATAGATGGCAGCCCACCAGGCTCCCCCATCCTTGGGATTCTCCAGGCAAGAACACTGGAGTGGGTTGCCATTTCCTTCTCCAATGTATGAAAGTGAAAAGTGAAAGTGAAGTCTCTCAGTCATGTCTGACTCTTCGCAACCCCATGGACTGCAGCCCATCAGGCTCCTCCGTCCATGGGATTTTTCCAGGCAAGAGTCCTAGAGTGGGTTGCTGTTGCCTTCTCCGTTAAACTATGAATAGAAGAAAATTACCTCAACACAATAAAGGCCGTATATGAAAATCAACAACTAACATCATACTCAATATGAAAGACTGTGAGTTTTTCTTTCATGATCAGGATGCACATTCTCTACCTAGGGTCCCTTAATATGCTCTGAGCAGTTTGATGACTAGAGTTAAGCTATGATAAATACTATATTATGAACATGTATCATGGGGTCTTGTAAAGAATGGACATTTAAATACATGAACAAGTAAATAGATGAACATGCATGGGGGAAAATAGACTTATAAATATCACCAATTAGGCAAGTTAGTCTGATTTTAAAGCCTGTAAATAGTAGCCTCTGTGGTTTCCTCTGAGCAAAGAAGATTCCCCAGGTGAGCCCCTTTACACATTTAACAGAGTTAAACATATGGTGTGTTTAGGATTGGCTTAGAGTAGTTCAAGTTCCAAGATAATTCCTAAGAGATTTATCAGGTCTGAGGCAAATCACCATGAACAGCCCTCGGCTTCATTTTACTTGAGAGTGAGTGCAGTGGTCCCTCATCCACTGGCGATGGGTTCCAGGAACCCAGAGGATTCCAAAATCCATGGATGCTGAAGTCCTTTCTATAAAATCACACAATACAGTCTACAGCCCCTATTGTGAATTCCAAGATTGGTCAAGTAAGAGATGCAGAACCCATAGACACAGAAGTACCACTGTACTTAGTAGTAAAGAATCTGCCTGCCAATGCAGGAGCCACAGAGGTGCGGTTTTGATCCCTGGGTCAGGAAGCTCCCCTGGAGGAGGGCATGACAACCCACTCCAGTATTCTTGCCTGGAGAATCCCATGGACAGAGGAGCCTGGTGGACTACAGTCCATGGGGTCACAAAGGGTCAGACAAAACTGAGCAATTGAGCATGCGCGTGCACACACACACACACACACTGTACCTAAAGGGAAAAAAATGACTCCAGAGCTAAGACATTAAGGTTTTCTGTTTAAAAGTTTATTTGTAATCATAGTATTTCCATCTGTTAATAGGGCTTTAGGTTTCCTTACATTTGGTGGCTCAGATGGTAAAGCGTCTGCCTGCAATACGGGAGACCCAGGATCAATCCCTGGGTTGGGAAGATCTCCTGGAGAAGGAAATGGCAACCCACTCCAGTATTCCTGCCTGGAGAATCCCAGGGATGGAGGAGCCTGGTAGGCTACAGTCCATGGGGTTGCAAAGAGTCAGACACGACTCAGTGACTTCACTTAACTTCACATTTTACTGGAAGCTGGAGGCCAATCAACATATTAATGTTCACCGGTTACTTTTACTTGGCCTAGATTGATAGATGTTTGCAAGGCTGGGCAAAACCCATTAAAGTATAAATAAAATATTGCCCCCAAAGGAAGATAAAGTAAGCCCAGTATAAACCTTACAAATAATTTTGACTTTACCCATGCAATTTTTGGTGATGATGCTACTGATAACTCTAATAGTAACTACTGCATGATCAGGCAGCATACACAGTGCTTCCTGACTACACATGGACTCTACCAGGTAACAGTGTGAAAAGGAAACTGACATTCGTCTCATTCTTGGGAGTTACCACCAGTTACACCAGCCATATTGTAGATATTGAGGGTCCATATTGGAGAGAAGTGGTGGAAACCACCCCCAACTGGTCAGCTGATAAAGGTCTGTGTCAGTGAAAAGCCTGGATCTGCTTGTGTATTGAAAGTAGAAATGGCTGGTCTTTCATTATTCTCTTCATTGAGAAGAAAAAAATAACGGTTTCCCATCACGAGTTGGAGGCCCCAGATTTGATAATAAATAAGGGGTGGAGAATTTGGAAGCAAAAGAGGACCATCCAAAAGAGCATGAGCAAAGGCTGCTTACTCAGAGTTTTCTGTAGCAACAGAGCCTTGTATTTTGCAGAGACTCAATGGCAAACAGGAGCCTGGGGAACAAAGAGAGGCTTTGGGTGTGCTCTGAGTGGAGGTTGTTGGCATGGAGGATCTGAAGTCAGGCTATCCAGAAGAGGACATCTTTTGTGCTTGGTTTAGGGAACATATTTGTTCTACCTGGTCTTGAGTTGAAATTATTGTTATTCAGTCGTTCAGTCATGTCCGACTCTGCAATCCCATGGACCGCAGCACGTCAGGCTTCCCTGTCCTTTGCTATCTCCCAAAGTTTGTTCAAACTCATGACCATTGAATCAGTGATGCCATCCGACCATCTCATCCTCTGTCATCCCCTTCTCCTCCTGCCCTCAATCTTTCCCAGCATCAGGGTCTTTTCCAATGAGTCGGTTCTTCATATCAGGTGGGCAAACTTCAGCTTCAGCATCAGTACTTCCAATGAATATTCAGGGTTGATTTCCTTTAGGATTGGCTGGTTTTATCTTCCTTGCAGTCCAAGGGACACTCAAGAGTCCAAAAGCATCGACAGTTCAAAAGCATCAATTCTTTGGCACTCAGCCTTCATTATGGTCCAACTCTCATCTGTACGTGTCTACTGGAAAAACCATAGCTTTGACTATTGAGCACTCTGTAAGTTCTGGTTTCAAAGATATCATTCTCTAAGTGTGCTCCTCATTTTGCCTGGCACTGTACCATAGAAACAGGCAAAAGAGTAGAAGACACAGGGCCTATTCTCAAGGAGTTATTCTCACAAGCAATCCAAGAAGGGGAAAATAATTGTTTCCCCAACTGTGTGGCTGGGAAATTGAAGTGAATAGCAAACGAATATCATCCTGAGGCATGATTAGAAATGTCTTCCTACGCCATAAGGATGCTCTACTTTGTAAAGAATTTTCCTATTTTACATACATAAGGTTTTAGGTATTGTGTTGGTCAAAAAGTTTGATTGGGGTTTCATGTACCATCTTATGGAAAAACCTGTGTGAACTTTCCGGCCAACTCAAAATATTAAATATAATATTTTTTATTAAATATAATAAATTAAATATAATAAAATTCAACAAACATGTATTGAATAGTGTGCTAGGTGTTCCATGGAAACACAGAAAATTGGCATTTTTTTCTAACTTGAAAGCTACCTTAGCGAGATCTAGTCAGAGATCTCTACCTTAGTCAGAGAGATAGAGGAACAATTAAGTACCAGTAGAATCTGGAAGTGAGTGGTAGTGCTATTTTCCTTTACTGAGTAAGATATCTCTGACTATCCTAATACATTCTATTTCTGAGCTTTGATTAGTGAGTAATGAGGTTAACCAGAGGGGCAACTGAATTTGAAATATGATTGTCAAGAAGCATATATTCAATGGAGGCAGAGATGATACTTTTTAGTTCAATCCCTGTAACTTTTAGGTGCTTTTTAAAGGTTTTAATAAATGAGATCTACCTCCTCAATCAAAAAGAGACTTTCTCTAAACCAACTCCCAAACCAACTGCCATTTAAAATTTCTTCCTGGTGGCCCCAGTAGCTGTCTTCTTTTCTCATTGATTTTTTTTTTCTCATAAAATGAAATAAACAGCTGTAGTTTGTGGTAAAGAAATAATTTCTCTCTCCTCTCCAGAAACCCATATTAAATAAGATCATTGCATATTATGCAATCCATCCTTACATCTACCTTTCAGAATGGCCCAACTAAGGAAAAATAAAACCAGAATCTATATGAATTTTTTTTCCACTCAGAAGGGACAGTTAGATATTTACCTGGAAATTTTTCACATGTCCACATTTCTAAAAGCTGATTTTTAGACAAGATTGCAAGTCTTAAAAATTCACATAGAAAATGAATATAGGGTACTAACATTTATGTAACACTTTAAAAAACATAAAACACTTTCACATACAATTCTCAAAGCTCATTTCCCCTTCAGAGCAATCCAGTGATGAGTACATTTTTTTTTTTTCCTATTTCATCCATGAGGAAATGAGGACTCAGAGAGATTTAGAAACTGAAGGTCACATACATCTAGAAGAGAGTAACTTCAGATTTCGAACACCATGATCTTTTCTGATGCACCTTATTTATATCCTGTGCCAGGGTTTGGTCTCCTGAGCTGCAAAAGAAACCTGTTTAAATGTGGTAAATGAAAAAGGATCAAAATTATCTGAGTGACACAGTTTAAGCCATCTGAAGACACTGTGCTCCAATCACTCTCTTTCATGTTTTGCCTGAACCCTGCCTGCCACCTGAATAAAAAATGATTAGAGCAGATTGCCACTAAAGAGAGCGTTGCTTTCCACCCAGCCAGCAGGGCATGATAAAAGAGATCTTAAGGATTCTGGCAAATTAGAGCTGCAAGTCTGCATTTTTTAATTTTGTGAGCTGATACAAATCACAGGGACCTGTCAGGGAGCATTCCAAGGTACCAGGCCATCCAACTTGAGAGATAAGTGAAGAGTAAAAGAAGCTGACTGCACATCATAATTAAAGAGCTAGTTGTCTTCAGCAATTTCAGCTCTCATGGGATTTTCAATGGATTTTTTTTTTTTAAACTTGGAATAAAAGAGAGAGAGAGAAGGAGAGAGAATCCCAAACAGTCTTCCCTGAAGCTCTGTAATGGAATAATTTCTTGTGGCTATGACAAGTCACTCAGTTTGTAATTAAATCATTTGGGTCCCAGACTTTGTCCTTCACTCTAGAGATCTGGTAGGTCACCCGATCGCTGAGGTGCCTCCATCTCCACACTTAAAAGAAGAAATAAGTGACTTAATTGAACTCTGAATCCTAGCATTCTAGGGTTCCATGAAATTTCTCATTATTAAATGACCATCCATGGACAGACAGCCTTCAAGTTTAAATGGCGATTTTTATTTCCTGTTGCTTAGCCAGGTAGTCCCTGGAGATGACTGGAATATGCCTGGGTTATATATCAAATCAGCTCAGTGAAGCTAGTCCATAGAAAGAAAGAGATGGATGCAGTTGTTAACAGAGCAATTCTGTTGTATCTCACTTCTGACACCTTCTCTGTAATGATTCAAGGTTGATATCCCCCTGGTATCCTTGGATGGCTCCTTTTGGCATCCCTGGCTTTGTGTATGATGAAGGCTGACACTGCACTGTAATCATTTGTGAGCCAAGTGCTGGTCACCCAGTGGTCCCAGACTGAGAACCACCGAATCTCACAGGGATCATTCCAGGTGCAGCAGTTAGCTGCAGCGTTCATGGAATGTGAGGACCTCCCTGGCTCCCTCAGGTTATGACAGTCCCTTTGGGGGCCTCTGCATGTCACTGTCATCCAATACTGAATAAACCAGTCATGTCTACAGAGCATCTTACCCTCATCATAGCTGTAAGATTTGGGGGCCAGAGATAGGATTTTCACCCCAAATATCTTATTTCAAACATATGGTAAAAGTAGGAAGACAATAAAACCAACAACCATGCTCTCTCTAATCAGATCTAAAATGATTCACTGCACATCTTTATTTTCATAAAGAAATGAAGTGTTACTAAAATAACTGAAGCCCTACACTCCCTTTCTATCCCACCGTCTCTTCCAAGAGTGCCACAAGGAAGAATTTGGTGTCTTTTTCATCCATGTTTTCATATTTTACCACATATATGTGACTGTTCATAAGTCACATTGCATTGTTTTCAAATTTTACACACCTGCTATCACATTGCAATTTTATTTGTTCACTTAAAGTCATGTTTTAAATTTATCTACATAGTTATTAACTTATTCATTTTAACCGCCATGCCTTTATGGAAATATAATGTTTTTATTATGCTTCTGTTTAGATCACTTAGATGATTTGATTTAGATTTAGATTATTAATTTTCCTTTTAAAATTAATGCTCCTTGTTCCTATAAACTAGATTTTCTCAGTGGTATACATTTTAAATTATACCTCAAGGTTTTGAGCAATTCTAATTGTGCACATCTCTCTTTTACTCTGTTCCCTAACATCACCTTCCATTGGGACCTTGAGATTAGACAATACTTCAAGTGTGGCTTTTGTGTGTCTTTTTTTTTTTTCTCCCCTTGGAAAGCCAGTTTTTAAGCATCTTCCATCATATTCCTGATCAGATAAGCAGGATGAAAGCTCCAATTTTCTTATAGCCTAGTTGACACTGAAAGTCACATGAACACATTCATACACACACAAACACACAATTTAAAATTCCCCCAAATTGATGAGTATGAAATGCTAGCTCATTTCTGTTTTAATTTCTTTTTCCTGATCATTAGTAAGGCTGAACTGTCTTTTTGCATGCTTATAGGTCAGATGGCTTTCATATTCTTATATTGTCTATTCTTCAATTGTGCTGTTTTTTTCTCACTCATTTGTAGTAATTCTGATATAATCTCAATAGTAATTCTTTCTCTGTTTCATGTATCATTAATATACCCTCCCATTATGTATGTAGATTTTCTTTTTAGCTACTTATAGTGCTTTTTATCTTAATATAAATGTCAATGTTATCTAAATTTAATATAATCTAATTTTAAATTTTAATGTAGTAAATTTACAAATCTTTTCCTCATAATTTTAGAATTCTTATTTCAGCATCTTTTTGTTTCAGGATGTTTTAACAACTCTAATTTTATAACAAATCTTGATCAGGAAAAGCAAGTTCCTATAACTTACTTTCCTTCAAAACTATCATGGCTATTCTCTAAACTCTTCTATATTAATTTTAATAATCCAACTTTCCATAAAATAATTTCTATTAATGGGTATAAAATCAAAAATTTTTATTTTATTGTATTTTTAATCAATTACCAAAATCTCTTAATGTATTTACCTTTATTTTTCTTATAAAGTTATATACTTCCTCTATTATATTTCTTTCAGGCTTCTCATAACATAGTTTTACTAAAATAACTGGGATGTTATTTTAGTACATAGCTTTTGTAATGTTAAACAATTATTGCTTTCCTGTGATAATCTCAATTCATTTATAGTGATTTTAAATATTTATTGTTGAATTCATTTTTGAGTATTGGATTTAGTATGTTTGCATTCATTTTCATAAGTAATATTAAACTGCAATTTGTATTTCTAATACTATTTTGTGCTATTTCTTCTCTCATTAAATAAATGAAAAGGTTTCTCTGCTTTTGAAATTTTGTAGGACAATTTTTTTTCATAGTAGCAAGTGAATAGTATCTATTAAAGAGAAGGAAAGTACAAAGCTCTCAGCATAAACACTGAGAGTGGGTAAAGAGTCCCCCAAAAGGCAGGACTTGCAGCAATGTATATCCTTACTATTATTGATCTGTACATTTTTGGTTGGCTCCTGTCCTTAAAATATGTCATTTATAACCAATCAGTTTAAAGGTCACACTGTTTAAGTTAACATCTTTATGGCTTCTCTTGATCCTCACATTAAGTCAGCACCCCTTTTTCATGTCCTCTGGCTATTTTTCACAATGAACCAGATGAATGGGCTAAAGATTAATGACCACCAGTTGTTTCTTGTAGGACAAACTTTTTTTTTTTTTAACAGTTTTTTCATGCTATTGAGCATATTTGTTTCCTGAAATTTCAGCAAAATTTAAATAAAATAAAGCCTGGTCCTGAAAAAAAGAGTATAGGTCTACCAAGATTTTCTATTTCTTAAAGAGGTAGCTGTGGTAAATTCTCTTTCTAGAATGCTTTCAAATGTTTTGACATGAAATGTTTCTGACTCTTTTCAACTCCATGGACTATACAGTCCATGGAATTCTCCAGGCCAGAATACTGGATTGGGTAGCCTTTCTCTTCTCTAGGGGACCTTTCCAACCCAGGGATTGAACTCAGGTCTCCTGCATTGCAGGCAGATTCTTTACCAGTTGAGCCACAAGGGAAGCCCTTTATAATATTACCTTCATTTAAAATATCTTTTTGAAGTGCATTTGTTAGTGTCTTCGCATCTATTTTTTCTTCTTAGATCTTGCCAGAGTCTCCATAGTACTTTTAAAGAATCAGCTCTTGGTTTTACAGATTTAATTGATATTTTATCGGTTTCTAGTCTTCATTATTTATTTCCAGCTGTTTGTTTGGTCATTGGTTTGGTTCAGTTCAGCTCAGCCGCTCAGTCGTGTCTGACTCTCTGCGACCGCATGGACTGCAGCATGCCAGGCCTCCCTGTCCATCACCAACTCCCAGAGCTTGCTCAGACTCAGCTTGTGCTTGTGCTTGAGCTTGCGCTTCACCCAGCCCAGCATTTCGCATGATGTACTCTGCATATAAGTTAAATAAGCACGGTGGCAATATGCAGCCTTGACATACTCTTTTCCTAATTTTGAACCAGTATGTTGATCCATGTCCAATTCTAACTGTTGCTTCTTTTTTCACGGTTCTTCTGTGTATTCTTGCCACCTCTTCTTAATATCTTCTGCTTCTGTTAGGTCCCTACCATTTCTGCCCATTTCTGTCTAGTCTTTGGTGGTGATGACCAATTTCTTCTACTCTTTGACTAATTTCTTGAGAATAATGTTCAGCTCATTTGTTGTTAATCTTTTTTAATATATGAATTTTCTCTTAAGTACTAGTCTATCTGTGTCCTGTGAGTGTTGAATCATCCTCAATTTTTCATTAACTATTGTATTATTTCCATTAAGATTTCTTAAATAACTAGTTATTTTATAAATTGTTGAAAACCTCCTTAAAAGTTTCTTTATTATGGAATATATTTATTATGAAAATATTTTATAATGGTAAATGTAGAGAAAATTACCATCACTCAATCACAAAAATTATGAAGCTATGACCATTTTGATTTGAACAGTGCCTTACTTACTTTCCACTCTTTCCCACTAAATTATTTTTGTAACAAATGTGATCTATTATATTTCATTTGAAACTGTTTGAGTATATCTCTCTAAAATGATTTGTCACATTCCATGGGGAAAAAATTAATGTTATTTCTATTATCATTGCATTGATATTACAGACTAAGTAGTCTATAATTAAAATCTTAATTATAGTAAATCTTCCAATTTATAACAAAGTGTATCTTCCAATCTTTAAAGTAACTTAGTGGTAGCATTATCACCTTAAGAAATTAAAAAAGAAAAACAAAACATGCCCTTAATATCACAAAGTATCTAGTTACTTTCAAAAGTTTCTTATTTCCACATAAATGTTTATTTTTTCAGTGTGTTTACTTAAATCTGAATTGAAATGATGTTCATATACTGAGTAGCATGATTCTTAAGGTTTTTCTCTTTTTCTATCAGTAGATTTCTTTTCACTCTCTGTTTTACACCCAGTATTCTGTATATTAAAGGAATCAAGAATTTGTACTATAGAGTTTCCTACAATCTAATTTTTTCTGAATACTTCACTGCGTTGCCTATTAATATATTCATCTGTTTCCCAAATTTCCTATAAAATAAAAGAGTCAGAGGTCTAATCAACTTAAAAATTTTACAATAAAACCTCAAAGGTTGTAAAAATAGCAAAAGAATGTAAAAATCATCTCTGCATATATAAATTCAGCAACTTAGATAAAATTAAGTTCCTCAAAAGAAAGCAACAAAACTCAATCATAATGAAACAGATAACTTGTGTAATCCTGCAATTAAAACCATGTGAAAAAAGAACTCCTCAGGTTCTAAACATATATTTTAAAAATAAATTAAAACAAATCACACAATATCTTCTGTAAAGAAAAGAAGGGGAACAATTTTCAACTCATTTTAGGAGGACAGCATTACTCTAATTCCAAAATTAGACAAAAATATTACACGAAAAAGAATACAGATAAATATCCCTAACGGCAAAAAGGCAAAATGATTGTCTGAGGAGAGCTTACAAATAGCTGAGAAAAGAGAAGCAAAAGGCAAAAGGAGAAAAGGAAAGATATACACATCTGAATGCAGAGTTCCAAAGAATAGCAAGAAGACGGAAGAAAGCCTTCCTAAGTGATCAGTGCAAAGAAATACAGGAAAACAAAAAAAAATGGGAAAGACTAGAGAGCTCTTCAGGAAAATTAGAGCTACTAAAGGAACATTTCATACAAAGACAGGCACAATAAAAGGACAGAAATGGTATGGACCTGATAGAAGCAGAAGATACTTAGAAGAGGTGGCAAGAATACACAGAAGAGCTATACAAAAAGGATCTTAATGACCCAGATAACCATGATGGTGTGATCACTCACCTAGAGCCAGACATCCTGGAGTGTAAAGTCAAGTGGGCCTTAGGAAGCATCACTACAAACACAGCTAGAGGAGGTGATGGACTTCCAACTGAGCCATTTCAAAGCCTAGAAGATGATGCTGTCGAAGTGCTGCACTCAATATGCCAACAAATTTGGAAAACTCAGCAGTGGCCACAGGACTGGAAAAGGTCAGTTTTCATTCCAATCCCAAAGAAAGGCAATGCCAAAGAATGCTCAAACTACCACACAATTGCACTCATCTCACATGCTAGCAAAGTAATGCTCAAAATTCTCCAAGCTAGTCTTCAATAGTATGTGAACTGAGAACTTCCAGAAGTTCAAGCTGAATTTAAAAAAGGCAGAGAAACAAGAGATCAAATCGCTAACATCCGTTGGATCATAGAAAAAACAAGAGAGTTCCAGAAAAATATCAACTTCTGCTTTATTGACTATGCCAAAGCCTTTAACTGTGTGGATCACAACAAACTGTGGAAAATTCATAAAGAGATGGGAATAGCAGACCACCTTACCTGCCTCCTGAGAAAACTGTATGCATGTCAAGAAGCAACAGTTAGAACTGGACATGGAACAACAGACTGGTTCCAAGTTGGGAAAACAGTGCATCAGGCTGTATATTGTCACCCTGCTTATTTAACTTATATGCAGACTATATCATGAGAAATGCCAGGCTGGGTGAAGAACAAGCTGGAATCAAGATTGCCAGGAAAAATATCAATAAGCTCAGATATGCAGATGGCAAAAAGTGAAAAGGAACTAAAGAGCCTCTTGATCAAAGTCAAAGAGGAGAAGGAAAAGGCTGGCTTAAAACTCAACATTGAAAAAACTAGGATCATGACATCTGGTCCCATCACTTCGTGGCAAATCATGGGGAAATAATGAAAACAGTCACAGACTTTATTTTCTTGGGCTCCGAAATCACTGCAGCTGGTGACTGCAACCATGAAATTAAAAGATCCTTGCTCTTGAAAGAAAAGCTATGACTAACCTAGATAGCATATTAAAAAGCAGAGACATTACTTTGTCAACAAAGGTTCATCTGGTCAAAGCTATGATTTTTCCAGTAGTTATGTATAGATGTGAGAGTTGGACCATTATAATTGAGCACTGAAGAATTGATTATTTTGAACTGTGGTGTTGGAGAAGACTCTTGACAGTGCCTTGGACAGCAAGGATATAAAATCTTTCAATCCTAAAGGAAATCAGTCCTGAATACACATTGGAAAAACTGATGCTGAAACTGAAGCTCCCATACTTTGGCCACCTTATAGGAAGAACTGACTCATTGGAAAGGACCCTGATGCTGGGAAACATTGAAGATGGGAGGAGGAGATGACAGAGGATGAGATGGCTGGATGACATCACTGACTCGATGGACATGAGTTTGAGCAAGCTCTGGTAGTTGGTGATGGACACGGAAGCCTGTCATGCTGCAGTCCATGGTGTCACAAAGAGTTGGACCCAACTGAGTGACTGAACTGAACTGATCCCTTATAGACATCAACATGAAATTCCTCAAAAATTATTATCAAATAAATTATAATAATGTATAAAGTATAATATACATGATCAATTTGGCTTTAAGCTGGAAACACATGTCTGGTTCACATGTTTTTAAACAATTAGCAACTTAATCTATGATATTAATAGACTAAAGAATAAAAACCATATGATCATATGAATTGAAACATAGATTGCATTTGACAAATTTCAGTACCCATTCATAATAAAAACACTTGGCATACTAGGAATAGAAAGCAATTTCTTCAAAATGATTGTGTCTCAACAAACCATCCACAGGAAGCATCATACTCAGGGGCAAAAGATCCTTTCCACCCTAAGACCACAAACTGAGCAAGGATATTCACTCTCAACATTGCTATTCAACATCCTACTGAAAGTCCTAACCAATTCAATAAAACAGGAAAAAGAAATAAAAGACATACAGACTACAATGAAAGAAATAAAATTGTCACTATTTACAGAAGACATAACTGTCCATGTAGAAAATCTCACGATTATACAAAACAACAAACACATACATGACACATGCAACTGATACAAGTTTAGAAAGATCACAAGATACAAGATCAATATCCAAAAATCAAAAGAATTTTATATACTATCATCAACAACTGTAAAATTTAAAAAAGCAATACCATTTGCATAGTTATAGAAATTGAAATACTTAGGTATAAATATTTTTTAAAAATCATATACATGATATGTGTGCTGAAAACTATAAAATACTGGCAAAAGAAATTGAAGATGATTGAAATAGATGAAGAGACATACCACATTTATGAACTGCAAAGCCTAGTATGGTGCAGTTATAATCAAGGGCAATAGAGGAATAAGATTGAGGGAATCATAATAGTCAACATCAGATTATTGTAAAGCTACAGTAATTAACTGTGTGGTACTGAAAACTGATCCATGTGACAACATACAGTCCAGACATAGACCCACACAAATATGGTCAATTGATATTTGACAGAGATGCAAAAAGAATTTAATGGAGAAAAAATAGTTTTTCAAAAAGTGTAAATCTAGATACCAAAAGCATAAACAAAAATCTTCTGACCTAAACTTTAAAACTAATACAAACATTTACACTAAAATAGATTTAACACTAAAATATGAACCTATAAAATTTTTAGGCGAAAATAACAAAAAGTACTTGTGATCTGGTATTAGGCAAAGAGTTCTTAGATATGACACATGAACTATAATTCATGAAAACAAAGGTAAGTTGAAATTTATTGACATTTAAAAACTGCTCTGAAAAAGCTGCTGTTGAAGAGAATGAAAAGACAGACTATAGAACTGGGAGAGAATATTTTCAAGGTACATAAAAATTTTTTTATAAAATATGTTCAAATAAAACCCAAACCTCTTGAATCTCAACATACAGAAAACAATTTTTTTTTTAAAAGAGTAAAAGACTTGAACAGACACTTAACCAGAGAGGATATACAAAAGGCATGCAAATACATGAAAAGATGCTCCTCATTATTTGCCTTCGGGAAAACGCAACATAAAAGCTTTGCAAGATACACATCTATTAGGAAAATAAAATTATAAGTAAATATTGAAGAGACTAAGACTAGGTGACAATGTAGAGCAGTTGAAACTCATAGATTGCTGGTGCTAGTGCAAAATAGTACAGTGACTTTGGAGAGGGTTTGACAGTTTCTTATAAAGTCAAACCTATGTTTACCACATAACCAAACTAGAGATTTATTCTAGAGAAATGTACATCAGTGTTCATAGAACTTTATTTATTGTCAACCAAATACTGGAAAAAAAGATGCCCTTCAATGAATCAACAGATAAACAAGTTGTGGCACATTCATACAACAGAATGTTACTCAACACTGTAAAGAAAGGAATTACTGATGCACAGGATTGCTCTCAAAGGCATTATGACCAGAGAAAGAAGCCAGTGTCAGGTTATACACTATATGGTTCCACCTATATGACTTTCTGGTAGCATAAGGGGTTTTGTAGGGGAGAGGGTAGGGGATAGTGAGGCTTGTTTATATCCTGGTTATTAACATGCACTAAAATTGTCACCCAGACTGTCAAGCCAGAGATAAGCTTCCTTCCCATTTCCCTGGGCTGGTGGGCTGAGCAGGAAGACTTCCAGGGCCTGGCTTTATGCAGAAGTGTTGGCGTCAGCCTCTACTTGGCAGGGTTGTGGTCCCTGTGTCATGTCCCAGGTGGGTATCCCAACTCCAGCCCCGGACACGAGGACCTGGCCAACAGCTACAGCATTGATTTGTATATTTACTTACATGGTTTTGTGTTACTATTCATTTCTGGAAATTGTGTTTTCTTCTTTCTTTTTTGAAAGTCTTTTCATATTAAAAGCCAACTTTGGGACTTGGATGTTTTCATTTGTGTATTTTTCACATTATTGTGTTTTTGCTGTTGTAGAGATCCACTTGACTCATTTCACTACGCTGATAAAGTAGCAACTTGTACATTTCTTCATGCATAGTAAAGCAACAATTTGTACATAGTAGCTACTCAATAAATTCAGATTGATTCATTTTCCAGATTTTATGGATATTGAAGAAGGAAGTGGCAACCCACTCCAGTATTCTTGCCTAGAGAATCCTGTGGACAGAGGGGCCTGGTGGGCTGCCGTCTATGGGGTTGCACAGAGTCGGACACAACTGAAGTGACTTAGCACGCATGCATGCATTGGAGAAGGAATAGTAACCCACTCCAGTATTCTTGCCTGGAGAATCCCAGGGAGAGAGGATCCTGGTGGGCTGCCGTCTATGGGGTTGCACAGAGTCAGACACGACTGAAGTGACTTAGCAGCAGCAGTAGCATCAGGATATTGGAGAATCAACACTTTTTTTGGAATATGGTCAGACTAGAGAGTTTTTTTATTAATAAATTGCCAGATTGGACGTGAGCTGGGGTGCTCAGGAGGGCCTGAATCACCGGTAGAGGAATCTTTCCTGTGAGGAACAGTATTCACAAAGCTCCATCAGGCAGTCATGTTGGATCACAGGATCAGCATGGGCCAGCAGTCACCCTGGATCACATTCAGATCATTTGCTATTACATCCATTCATTCAAACCATAAATATATATTAAGGATTTACTGTGTAAGAGATATTGTGCTATTCTCAATTTTTTCCAGTAACAATAGTCCACTGAATCTAAAATGCATATTATCTAAATCATTTACTGATACATTCTAGAAAGTGCATGAAGTTAGACATCTGGTAAAGGACTTCCTTGAATAGTCCTGAAGAATCTTCTCCATGTGGAAGAGGGGATAGTATTATCAAAACTCATTATATCTGTCTGATATGCAAGTTCCAAGAGCCCTTAAAATGTGTTAATAAGAATTACTGTTTGAACCAGAGGGATGTGAGATATATATATATATATATACACACACACACACACACACAATTATGGTTGATTTGCATTGTTGTATGGCAGAAACCAACACAACATTGTAAAGCATTTTTCCTTCAATTAAAAAATAAATTTAAAAAAAGAATTGCTGTGTTAAGAAGTAGAACTGAAAGAAAGTGGAGATGGATAATATCTCAGCTTGATATGGGATTTTGCCATTTTCTAAAGCACAATTACGTCCATCATTTTGTTTGATGTTCACAATCACCCAAGAAGAGGCAAGAAGCTAATATTTTCACCATTTAAAAAATGAGAGTATTGATATTCATAAAGGTTAAATAATTTACCTCCAAGTCACCCTAGAGATAGTAAGTGATGGCACAAAAACAAGACATATATCTTCTAAAAGTTTATCTGGTGAACTTTGTGTTATTATATTGTACATTCAACTTGAATTTGAACAGCTTTTAGGAAAACTTGTCTTTTGTGACTCTTATATTTTTATTAAACATGGTAAAAGGAAGACATGCAGAATACCTGAGGTTATCTATATAACTGGTGGCTTCCCAGGTAGCTTAGCTGGTAAAGAATCTGTCTGCAATGCAGGAGACCCTGGTTTGATTCCTGGGTCGAGAAGTTCCCCTGGAGAAGGAACAGACTACCCACTCCAGTATTCTTGGGCTTCCCTTGTGGCTCAGATGGTAAAGAATCAGCCTGCAATGTGGGAAACCTGAGTTTGATCACTGGGTTGGGAAGATCCTCTGGAGGAGGACACGGCAACCAACTCCAGTGTTCTTGCCCAAGAATCCCCATGGGCAGAGGAGCCTGATGGGCTACACTCCATGGGGTCACAAAGAGTCGGACACGACTGAATGAGTAATTACAACACATATCTATATAATTACAAAATTTACTTTCATATTTATTCTGATTCATCCTTATTATTAGTAATCTGCCTTTATATCAAACATATATAAATTTGGGCCATGAAACTCATTCTGAAACAATTTCCATCCTGTAAATGTGAATTAAATTCTATTCACTACCTTCCATTGCCTATTTTCAAGCCATCAGAGTTTCATTTTAACTATTCAAAGGAAGACACATCCCAGTTTTTATTATTTTAACGCACAGTTTAGGGAAAATGACTATGTGAAAAGTCCCAAAAGAATAAAAAGAATATAGAATATATCACATTCACCTTTATTCAACATTTCTTATCCTGAAGGCATGGAGAAATATCTCACTATCAAGATTCTTTGATTTAACATATCAAAAGCCAAAAACCTTTACCTCTCAACATACTCTGCATTCACATAGTTCCCTTCAATGCTGTTTGCAATCTAATTCATTTGTTTTTATTTCCTATTTCTCCTTTTATCAAACACAGATTTTATGATTAATGCCCTGGAAAAGGCCGGAAGATATATTTAAGAGATAGAGAAAAGTGTGATTATTTCTTCACTGAAAAAAAAAGCGTTATAGGGTAACAACCCTGAAAGTGCCAGAATTTCAGAACTCAGGGCAAAATTACTGTAATCTCACATTAACTCTCTGGCTGGGGATGATTTATGTATTTGTTATGGCATATTACACACAGGGTGGATGAGACCTGCAGAAAGGAGTGTCTCAATGAAAATAAAGCATTTTTAAATGTGAGGTCTGACAATCCAAATCAAGATAAGCAATCCTAAAGAGAGTCATTCAACACAACACTAAATATAGCCATGAATCTGTCTTACCCCTGGACTCCATAAATCAGATGATCATCATCGCCTTCTACTTGAGGAAACTTAGACATACCAAAAGGAACAATGGTGGCCATCTCCTCTGGGAATTCCTCAATAGCCTATGTGTGCTTCTTGTCCAGTTTTTTGTATATCCTTAATTACAAATAAGCATCATTTACCTCAGAGAGAATAATTCTGTATGAGTGGAAGAGAAGAAAAGGTATAACAATTTTTTTCAACATCCAGACTAAATGCTAAAATGCTACGTTGTATTGTCACCTCAGTTCCTATTTCCATTCTTCCACCTGTGGTAACTTTCCCTGGTGGTGCTAGTGATAAAGAACCTACCTGTCAAAGAAAGAGACATAGAGACATGGGTTTGATCCCTAGGTCGAGAATACCCCCTGGAGGCAGGCATGAGAACCCACTCCAGAATTATTGCCTGGAGAATTCCGTGGATAGAGGAGCCTGGCAGCCTATAGTCCATAGTTTCACACAAAGTCAGACACGACTGAAGCTACTTAGCACACACACAAATTCACTGTATCAAGTTGGGTTTTCATCCCCAAAGACTAGCGTATTCCTTGCTCTTTATCATTTATTTTTATTTTTTAAAAGATTTTTAAAATGTGGACCATTTTAGAAGTCTTTTATTGAATTTGTTACAATATTGCTTCTGTTTTATGTTTGGTTTTTTGGCTATAAGGCATAGGGGATCTTAGCTTCCTAAGCAGGGATTGAAGCCACACTCCCTGCATTAGAAGGTGAAGTCTTAACCACTGGACCACCACAGAAGTCCCTTCCTTTGCTTTTTCTATGTCCCCATTCTACCCAGCGTCAAAGCTGTATATTGTCACCCTGCTTATTTAACTGATATGCAGTGTACATCATGTGAAATGCCAGGCTGGATAAAGCGCAAGCTGGAATCAAGATTGCCGGGAGAAATATCAATAACCTCAGATATGCAGATGACACCACGCTTATGGCAGAACGTGAAGAGGAACTAAAGATCCTCTTTATGAAAGTGAAAGAGGAGATTGAAAAAGTTTGCTTAAAACTCAGAATTCAAAAAACTAAGGTCATGGTATCAAGTGCCATCACTTTATGGCAAACAGATGGTCAAACAATGGAAACAGTGACAGATTTTATTTTCTTGGGCTCCAAAATCCCTGGGGATGGTGTCTGTAGCCATGAAAGTAAAAGACACCTGCTCTTTGGAAGAAAAGCTGTGACAAACTAGAGAGCATATTAAAAAACAGAGACATCACTTTGCTGACAAAGGTCTGTATAATAAAAGCTATGGCTTTTCTGGTAGTCATGTATGGATGTGAGAGTTGGACCATAAAGAAGGCTGAGCACTGAAGAATTTATGCTTTCAAATTGTAGTGCTGGAGAAGACTCTTGAGAATCCCTTAGACAGCAAGGAGATCAAACCAGTCAATCCTAAAGGAAATGAAGCCTTAATATTCATTATAAGGACTGATGCTGAACCTGAAGTTCCAATAATTTCACCACCTGATGTGATGAGCTGTCTCATTGGAAAAGACTCCGATGCTGGGAAAGATTGAGGCCAGTAGGAGAAGGTGGCTACATCTGGATGGCATCATTGACTCAATGGACATGAGTCTGAGCAAACTTCAGGAGATGGTGAAAGACAGGGAAGCCTGGCGTGTTTCAGTCCATGGGGTCGCAATGAGTCAGACATCACTGAGTGACTGAACAACAAATTCTACCCAACACATTTAGTTCAGTTTAGTCACTCAGTTGTGTCCGACTCTTTGCGACTCCATGGACTGCAGCACGCCAGGCTTCCCTGTCTATCACCAACTCTCAGAGCTTGTTCAAACTCATGTTCATCAAGTAGGTGATGCCAGCCAACCATCTCATCTTCTGTCATTCCCTTCTTCTCCTGCCTTCAATCTTTTCCAGCATCAGGGTCTTTTCAAATGAGTCAATTCTTCTCACCAGGTGGCCAAAGTATTGCAGTTTCAGCTTCAGCATCAGGCTTTCCAATGAGTATTCAGGACTGATTTCCTTTAGGATTGACTGGTAGGTCTCCTTGATGTCCAAGGGGCTCTCAAGAGTCTTGTCCAACACCACAGTTCAAAGCATCAATTATTTGGCGGTCAGCTTTCTTTATGGTCCAACTCTCACACCCACACATGACTACTGGAGAAACAATGAATAGATGGACTTTTGTTGGTAAAGTAATATCTCTGCTTTTTAATATGCTGTCTAGGTTGGTCATAGCTTTTCTTCCAAGGAGTAAGCGTTTTTTAATTTCATGGCTGCAGTCACCATCCCCAGTGATTTTGGAGACCAAGAAAATAAAGTCTGTCTTTATGTCCATTGTTTCCCCACCTATTTGCCCTGAAGTGATGGTACGAAATGCCATGATCTTAGTTATCTGAATGTTGAGTTTTAAGCCAGTTTTTTTTTAATTAATTTTATTTTATTTTTAAACGTTACATAATTGTATTAGTTTTGCCAAATATCAAAATGAATCCGCCACAGGTATACATGTGTTCCCCATCCTGAACCCTCCTCCCTCCTCCCTCCCCATACCATCCCTCTGGGTCGTCCCAGTGCACCAGCCCCAAGCATCCAGTATCAGGCATCGAACCTGGACTGGCATCTCGTTTCATACATGACATTTTACATGTTTCAATGCTATTCTCCCAAATCTTCCCACCCTCTCCCTCTCCCACAGAGTCCATAAGACTGTTCTAGACATGAGTGTCTCTTTTGCTATCTCGTATACAGGGTTATTGTTACCATCTTTCTAAATTCCATATATATGCGTTAGTATACTGTATTGGTTAAGCCAGTTTTTTCACTCTCCTCTTTCACTTTCATCAAGAGGCTCTTTAGTTCTTTGCTTTCTGCCATAAGTGTGGTGTAAGCTGCATATCTGAGGTTATTGATATTTCTCCTGGCAATCTTGATTCCAGCTTGTGCTTCATATAGCCTGGTATTTCTTATGAAGTACTCTGCATATAAGTTAAATAAGCGGGTGACAAAATACAGCCTTGACGTACTCCTTTCCCAATTTGGAACCAGATCGTTTTTCCATGTCTGGTTCTAACTGTTGCTTCTTTACCTGCATAGATTTCTAAGGAGGCAGGTAAGATGGTCTGGTATTCCCATCACTTTAAAAATTTTCCACAATTTGCTGTGATCCACACCGTCAAAGGCTTTGGTGTAGTCAATAAAGCAGAAGTTGATATTTTTCTGGAACTCTCTTGCTTTTTTGATAATCCAACGGATGTGGGAATTTAACCTCTGATTCCTCTACTTTTTTCCTAAGTCCAGCTTTAATATTTGGAAGTTTTTCGGTCACGTACTGCTTACACCTGGCTTGGATAATTTTGAGCATTACTTTGCTAGTGTGTGAGATGAGTGCAATTGTGCGGTAGTTTGAGCATTCTTTGGCATTGCCTTTCTTTGGGATTTGGATGAAAACTGACCTTTTCCAGTGCTGTGGCCACTGCCTAGTGATCACTGGTGAGTGATCACACCATCGTGGTTATCCAGGTCATTAAGATCTTTTTTGTACCCAACACATTACAAATTAAATTGACCTAACATCTAAGAAATTACTGAGAACCAAAGGGAGGTGGGATGACGCAGGTTGAAGAGGTGAAGGGATGCAGCTACTGGGGCATTTCTACACGCATTCAGTCTGATCTGCTTTTACAGACCACAAGCAGGCTAAGATGTACCTACATTAAGGTAAGGTAAATGCCTACCTTAGGTCAGTTTTCCACCTAGCATAAGATACAGATCTACAACCAGAGTCTTAAACCACTAGTGATCTTTCTTTTGTGCCCACTTCAACTTTATTGAATGATCAATAAATATTTGCCCATACTAAAACCATCTATATGCAAGGTTAAGTCCCCAGGGAAGTACAAAGATGCATTCAAGTATTTCTCTGTTATTAGTATCTTCAAAATGGCAGAGAAGTATAAAGAAACCAACACACACCTGTGAAGATGATACAAGGAAAAAAAGACGTGCTCAATAAGAAACCCCATCTGGCTAAACAGTACTTGTTGCCAAGGAAATAATGCAAACAATGCTAGATGATGTCCTTTTAAACTTTGCTGCTACTGCTAAGTTACTTCAGTCGTGTCCGACTCTGTGTGACCCCATAGATGGCAGCCCACCAGGCTCCCCCGTCCCTGGGATTCTCCAGGCAAGAACACTGGAGTGGGTTGCCATTTCCTGCTCCAATGCATGAAAGTGAAAAGTGAAAGTGAAGTAGCTCAGTCGTGTCCGACAGTCATGTCCGACTCTTCACAACCCCATGGACTGTAGCCTACCAGGCTCTTCCGTCCATGGGATTTGCCAGGCAAGAGTACTGGAGTGGGGTACCATCGCCTTCTCTGTTTTAAACTTTACAAAAGGTCAAAAGAAAAAGTGTCATTTCAATAATTATGTTTTAAGGAAAGAGCATTGTAGATATTGTCCCCTTCCTATATCTCTTTTTATTTATAGTCCTTAACATCATACCCAAAAAGAGGAGGAATTTCATATAAACCCCATAATTTCTCTGGATCTCAATCAGTTCATGAATTAAATCTGGATGGTCACTCTTTGCCTCCCTGAAACAAATAGTTCTTTGAAATTCTTACTGATTAATTTGATCATAGAGGTATTGTAGACATTCTCTGATTTGGACAGTGATAACAAATGTCCAGGAAGTCTGTGGCTATGACATTGAGTTTTAGATCATAGACATTATCTCCAAATGGGCAGGAGTAATGGCACCCAGGGGTTTTGCTTCCCTTTGATTTAACAGTTCAAGGACAACAACCAGACCATCTGAGTTGCAAACTATTTACACTTCCCAAGTTATCATTGATTTGTATACCATACTATTTTGGAAGAAGTTTAGAACTCTGTAGTTGGAGAAGACAATGGCACCCCCACTCCAGTACTCTTGCCTGGAAAATCCCATGGACGAAGGAGCCTGGTAGGCTGCAGTCCATGGGGTCGCTAAGAGTCAGACACCACTGAGCGACTTCACTTTCACTTTTCACTTTCATGCATTGGAGAAGGAAATGGCAACCCACTCCAGTGTTCTTGCCTGGAGAATCCCAGGGATGGTGGGGCCTGGTGGGCTGCCGTCTCTGGGGTTGCACAGAGTCAGACACGACTGAAGCGACTTAGCAGCAGTAGAAGAGTAGAGTAGAAGAGTAGAAAATCTGATACTATTCTGGCATTTTCGAATGGAAGCCTCTCATCTACCACTCACTTACTGTTCTTTTTCTAGGAAAAAAAGAGTACTTTTTGTTTCTTTGTAATTGTTTCCAAACTCTTCCTACCCATGAATTCATATCCATCTCTTTTCTACATGACTGTTTAGAACAACCTGAATATCTCAAGTAGGAAGATAGTGTTGAAATAAAGAAATAAAGAATATGCCCTCCAAATAAATTGGCAGGTTAAGTCAAGTATATAAACTAAAGCTTCTTTTATTCCTAAAACAGGGGGAAAAATTGAGACTAACCTTCTCTCCATCAAGATAAATCTTAACCAAAAAAAAAAAAAAAAGCTTTTCAACTAGTCTTATTAAATTGCAACTGTTAAATGAAATAAGAGAAAATTAAAGGACAAAGCTCATAAATTAAAGAGATACAAATTTCCCTTTGTTTAAAAAAAACTGAAGTGAATTGGAAAGAAGTCCCTCATTTTAGTTTCCAAAATGCCATCATAGTGAATAGTCAGTGGGTTGGAATGTTATTTCTGTTACACTGTGTTACTTTTTCAGTTTTAGAAAACATACCCTTGGCAAATCATAAATGTTTTAGATTCATTATTAAAAAGAATAAAAATGGAAAGGGAAAGAAAATCCATACTCACACCCACCAAGTACGATAGTCCACTACTAGGCTTCTGATTCTACTCATTTTATTAGATTCTCCAGGGTTTCAAAAGTGCCTTCGAGTCTAAATAAGGGCTGAAATCCTAGATGGACATTATATCTGTGTGTGTGTGTGTGTGTGTGTGTGTTAGTCACTCAATCGTGTCCGACTCTTTGCCACCCTATGGAGTGTAGCCCACTAGGCTTCTGCATCCATAGCGTTTTCTAGGAAGAATACTGGAGTGGGTTGCATTTCCTTCTTTCAAGGATCTTTGGGATCTAACCCAAGTGTCCTGCATTGCAGGCAGATTCCTTACCACTAAGCCACTGGGGAAGCTCCCAAAATAAGGTAACTCAAGTTCCACTGGGGACTTCCTGGTAGCTCAGTTGGTTAAAAAGCTGCCTGCAGTGCAGGAGATCAGGGATCAATCCCTGGGTTAGGAAGGTCCCCTGGAGAAGGAAATGACAGCCCACTCCAGTATTCTTGCCTGGAGAACCCCATGGACAGAGGAGACTGGCAGGCTACAGTCTATGGGGTTGCAAGAGTCGGATACAACTTAGTGACCAAACCACCACCACCAAATTCCATTTATTGATTATGTAGAATCATAATCAACCAGACTGGATGAGGTTTTGCTTGTTTGTTTGTTTTCAATACTCTTTGAATTTCCTGACAGGGATGTCATTTCCAAGAGCCTTCAGACAGGGTAATTTGGAGCAAAGATATATTTCATTCAGACATCCTTTATTCACAAGAGCCTAGGAAATAGGCCAAGTAAATTAATATATCTTAGATAAAAAGTGTCTAGGACTTAATTTAAATAAAGCCCAAATGATTAATTAATTAAATCATTAAACAGAGCTCATTTGATCTATTTTGCATGATAACATGCTTTGGAAATAGTCATTAGAAAATCATGTAAATGATGTTCAACCCAAGGGTGAAGTGGGATGGGGGTAATTAACGGATAGAGATAATAAACTAGCATTTACCGAGTGCTTATTATAAGCCAAGTACTCTTCCACGTCTTACTCTTACATGTATCATCCTATTTATTCCAAATAACAATGCTGTGATGTAGGTATTACTATTGTCAGTAGTTTATATAAGGAAAGTGAGAGCAAAGAGAAGTGAGAAAATTTGCTCAAGCTCTCATAATTGGTAATTAGTGTAGTCTGCATTCAGGTTTGTAGTCTGCCAGGCAATCTGGTTTCAGGGGCCCATGTTCTTAATCACCACCCCGAGCAAAGAAAGGAGGCAAAATTAAATCAATGCATACTGGCAGTTTAGTACTTATGGATTTGATATTTGTCTCCCACTGAAGAACTTCCCTGAAGATCTCTTCCTAAGGGTAATTTGCAATTTTACTGGGTTGGAAATATGAACGATGCTTCTTATCAGGTTGGCAGATATGACCCTTCACTGAGCAACTTAGTGAACTTAACCGAATACCCTCCTCCATGACTGAATGGATATTCCACTGCCCCTCATGCTTCAGATGTGTAAGTACTCATGAAGGGATAAAAATGGATAGTTTGGGTTTTACAAGAATATTCATTTCTTTGGTTGTACTGGGTTTACCTGGCATGCAGGATCTTTGTTGCTTCATGTGGCATCCTTCCTTGCAGGGCACAGACGTGGGCTCAGTAGTTGCAGCACATGGGGTCTTAGTTCCCCAACCAGGTATCGAACATGCATCCCCTGCACTGCAAGGTGGATTCTTAACCACTGAACCACCAGGGAAGTCTCTGGATGATTTGTTTTTTAAAAAATAGACATAAGACTATATATCCAAGTCCAAGCTTAGACCAGGCCTAAAATGTTTGCTCAATGTTATCAAGACAGAAATTGAGGTGGAATCTTCAGTTTATTTTGAGGTGTCTTTGAAAACTCTGGATCACATCATGAAAGCAGAATCTACAACAGTTAGAGTCTGGAGACATGGTACACTTCTTTGTAAAATGATGACAAAGAGAGTCAGGTGTCCCAGTCTCAGAATGAAACCTAAAAGCTTGGTTCAAGAATAATTCTTGAAAAACCATAGAAAAGTTGAGAAGATGAAAAAGAAGTGTTAAGAAGACTCATCCCAAGGTCAAATTGGACTCTGATTTCAGTAAAGTTGGGGCACAGCTCCATTATATTAAAAACATACTTCCCCCTTCTCTTTTGTGATGGTTATTGTTAAAAATGAAATTTTTTTCTTTTTGGCCAAGTAATTTTCCAAGTATCTAGTTGGACTGGAACTTTGTTCACTAACTTTTGCTTTTCCTGGTTGGGGGAGGTCAAAAACCTGATTCTGAACAAATTTCATGGCCACATTCGGGAAAGCTATTGAATTGTGTGTTCTACAGGTAGGTGTTTAAAAGAAAGCTGGGGATAAAACAATGAAAATTGCAGAAATGATAAATAAGAATAATCTTTCAAGCGGATGGCCTGGAGTTTATGCAACTGCCCTGAATGGTCACTGGCTAGTGATGCTTGGGTGAAAATGCTGCCTAGCTTATCACTAGAGATTTTAAAAGACTAGGGGATGGGTGGCCAGCAGCGGCATCAGGAAGGAGGGTCCTAAGACACCTGTCCCTCTTCCGCACGCTCACCTCTTTCCTGTGGCTGCGGTTCTACCCAATCCAGCCTTCATCTGCCATACTCTCCCTTTGACTTGCCACTGGCCTAATTCTTTCATCTTCAAGGTCAAGGCCCCCTCCCAGAGTGCATGTGAAATCTGATTGCTGCTGCCAACACAGCCATCTCCTCTCTTTTTCTCCTTAGTGATACTGGCTGCATAATTATCACCTTATTATATGTTCTACTGCTCTCTAATCATTTAACGTGCCTCTCTAGCTAGATTATAAATGTATAATCTGAAACATTTTAGGGAAAATTCAGAGTATTAACAAAGAAGAAACCAAGAGAAAGGAAGGAAAGAAGAGAGGAAGGGAGAGATGGAAGGGGGATGTGGGTGGCAAAATAAGAGAGAGAAAGAAGAAGGAAGGAGAGAAGAAGCATGGGATTATAACAACTTCGATGTCACAACTTATCTTACAGTCCACAAAAGCACAAAGCTAGTGTTGGTTGTATCAGGAGACAACCAATTACTGGTGACTGATGTTTTGCTTTTGCATCCTCCTTTAAACAACTTGTCTTGAATACCCCCATTCCCCCTCCCCACCTTCTTGCATTTCTACTGTAGCTTATATTAAAAAAAAAAAAAGCCAATTATTTCAACGTGCCCAGGGGAATGGGAGGAGGGGCTACACCCTGCATAGGTCTGACAAGTAATTAATGCATTGAAAGAAAAAGCGGGAGAGAAGTGATCGCCTTGGGAACAAGACAGCATCCAGGAACGGGAACACACTTTTATCCAAAATACAAAGTAGATCAAAACACCAAGACCTAAAGATGTGAATGTGCTTACAGTTATTAGAAAGCTGTATCTGAGAAAGATTAAGAATCATTTTCACTTGAAGCTACAGTATGAATTTCAGGTAATAGATATTTCTTCACTTTAACTCACTGATGTTACCAAGCCAGAATTTCAAACTGTATATATATGTATATGTATATAGAAAGGCTTTTCTGGATTGTATTTTTTCAGGAGAGGAGTGGGCTTTTTTTGCAGAGAAAATCTAGATGTGAACTTGAGCTCCCATGCCGGTCGTGGGCTGGGGTGCCTTCCATCACTTCCTTATCTGGCCCCTGACTCAGTCCCTGGGCCGGAGGGGCTGCCCCTCATAGGCTGTGTTTCCCAGGCTTCTACTACCACCATGTCTCACTGGGTTGACCCAAGGACAGATGGGACGATGGGAAGGAGGGAAAAAAGGGGTGCCTTTTACCTTCTGCTGGCACGGGCCTCAAGGCTAGTCTCCACTGCCGGAGGCTGCTGCCAGCTCCTGCTGCAGCCAGAGGGGACATCCACCTTCCTCTTAGACCTCTCTGTCCTCCAGGACCTGTGCAACAAGCTCTCTGCCCCTGAATCAAACATCCCCATTCTGTCTTTCTGGCTAAATTTTGCCTGATCCAAATTTCACAAAGTTGGTTCTAATGTTAGACCATTTCTAAGAAAAGAGTCTTTTAATGATAACAAAAGAATGAATGCTAAACTATATATGTCTTTATTTTAATTTTTATTTTATATTTTCAGCCATGGCTTTTCTCTCTTTTCAAAAATACATTCCAAGGTATAATTGACTGTTCATGTGAAATTATCTTGTTAAAAATTTCCATTTCAAGGTTAAGTTGGGTGCATGCAGACAGCAGGGTGCTAATTCCTCAATTATGACATTTTCCATAATTTACATTACAGTTTACAGGATCCTGTAAAATCAGGATCTGGGTTCGATCCCTGGGTTGGGAAGATCCCTTGGAGAAGGGAAAGTCTACCCACTCCAGCATTCTGGCCTAGAGAATTCCATGGACTGTATAGTCCACGGGATCGCCAAGAGTCAGACACAACTGAGCGACTTTCACTTTCAGATTACAGTTTAATTTTTATTATCTTCTTTCATGCCTGACTCTCAACTGGATTATAAGTAGAGGACAGGAGGAACCAGGTCTCAATCTAATGATAAATCTCAAAAAAATAGAATAGTATTGTTCACGTAGTAAAGTTTTACTAAATGTTTGTAGAATTAATAGTGGTATAGAGGAAATAGATGGTCAGATTCTATAGATACGTGGTTCTGTTTTCTTCAAAACTTCAGGTTTACATAAGAATTTATCCCCCAATTCCTTCAGCTGGATGTGTATTTCCTTTCTCGGTGATGCAAATTAAACTTGAAATTCATTGCTTGATAAGGCATATGATGTGTTCTGTAAAGATGGAAACTTCTGCTTTTTATACAGACACTAAGCACAGATAAAAAGCTCCAAGCCAGATACCAAGTCAAACAGTGGTTGCCTCAAGGCTTTTTGATTTGGGTTTGATGTTTCCATCTCAAATATGTTTCAACATCATCATTTTGAGTTATTTCAGTCTCTTTAATGATCTTAGTTGGGACTACCCAGAAGCAAACCCCAAAACAAGGATCCAAGTAACAAGTAGCAATTAATTTATTCAAGAAGTGATCTCATGAAGCACACTGGTAAGGACTGGAGAAAAGAGACAGGGAAAAGAAGACAGTCAAAGAGGCTGTGTTAATGAACCAGGTTCCACCGTGAGTGACTAGAACGCCGTTCTGCGGGGGAACTCGTAGTGAGCCTCGGGGCAAGAAGTTGAGGTATGTTTCCATCAGCTCTGGTCCATCCATGACTAAGAGCAGTTCCTAGGGCTTTAAATCCATCACCTTCTGGCCAATCCCATGTACAGGCTATACATTGACCCAGGGGCAGACAAAGCCTGAAGACCAAGGATGACAGGCTCTTGACATGTAAAACCATCAATAAATATAGGGAAGTAAATGTCAGGCAAGGAGGAATTGATAGGGTAAACTGACAGAATCTTCTAATATAGAACATTATATAATACATGTTCAACATCCAGCAAGAGGTATCCCATATGCATGGGTTTGTGTCTGTAGGCTATGTATGGAAATGCTAGGGAGTATGCGTACATTTTTTTTCCAGCTTAAAAAGATCTTCTATATTGAAAAGACAAGGTAAGATGAGGAATGTCTTTAATTTCATCCTTCTTTTAATGCCCAAAACCTTTTTTATCTAATTCTTTGAAAATACACTTCTCACTTGCCATCTTGTGTTGCTGACTCAAGTAAGCATACGTAAGTGAGTTTCCTTGCTCATAAAAGTGCTTCTATCCTATGGTTCTATATCCCACAGGACATAACAGTGTTGAACGCACTAGAGGCTCTATATATAGTTGGTGAGTGAAAGATGTGGTAGACTAGGCCTTCGTGTGACAAACGTTTTCTTTCTCCCTTTAACTGCAAGGGAGATGTTACTGTGCTCCACTGATGCTGAGCTTGGCAATGAGATGCCTTAGGCCACATCGTGGGCAGGGTGTTGCCCCATCACTGGACTTGGGGCTTGGCCAGGTGACTTGCTTTGCTAAATGGGATGTTAGTACACGTGACACAGGCAGATGCCTGAAGTGTGCCTCATGTTTAGAGTCAGTCTCCTGTGATTCTGCATTTCTACCTGAAACGCTGCTGTTTAGTCACTGAGTCGTGTCCGACTCTTTGGCAACCCCACGGACTGTAGGATCCCATCCTCTGTCCATGGGATCTCCCAGGCTACCTGAAATGTAGCTCCTGCTTTAATGAGGATGAAAAACACTCAGGGAGGACCTCTGTCTACCATACAGTTTTGAGCCAAGCCCATTTAAGTCAGTTCTTGTTGAGTCATGAACTGGAGATAACATGAACTGGAATAAATGATTTTTTAAGCACTGAGTTTTGGGGTGATTTGTCACACAGCATTATTATGACAATAACTGACACAAAAACTAAGCAAGCAGATCCTTTAACTATTGTAATAGGACAATATTGGATATAATAGAACTAGTTTTTGTGAAGTATTAGACATACAAATGTAGAAATTGTTTTAGTATGCTAATATTTTCTCAATGATAATAATTGATTTAAACCTTTTTAGAAAATCATAGTGAAAAACAACGCAAACTAGAATTCATTCTTTAATAGTAGTAAAAAAGGGTTATACAACACACACATGTGACATGCAAAAACACAACATGAAACATTTCATCCACGCCTAGTCTTTCAATTCTCATCAAATATTACAGTTTTACAAAGATCTTTACTAATCACCTTAAGCAAAATTTGCCCAACTCCATTCTTCCTATCATTATGTCTAACCCCCTCTTTTCTATGTAGAATGCATGACATTTCAAAGTTTTCTTATTTATTTGTTTACTGTCTGTGTCCTCCACTGGAATGTCTCATTAAGAAAAGGTTTTGTCCAACATGGACCTACTGTCTAGCACATGAACTCTGCTCAGTGTTATGTGGCAGCCTGGATGGGAGGGGAGTTTGGGTGAGAATGAATACATCTATATGTATGGCTGAGCCACTTTGCTGTTTATCTGAAACTATCACAACTTTGCTTGTTAATTGGCTATGCCCCAGTAAAAAATAAAAAGTTTAAAATAAATAAGAATTATTAGTAGAAGTGCAAAACAAAGCTTTTGTCTCTTTTTCTCATTTTTGTGTCCTAGAATCTACAGAAGGCATTTGGTACAGGATATCCAATAAATAGTTGTTTAAAAAGTGGGCGTCTAATGACCACTAATAACAGATACTACTTTTCATAATATAGTTATTCTTGAGGCATTTTTGCTAACTTCAGTTTTGAATTTATGCTCTTCATCAATTTCATAAAAACACCAGCCTTCATAATAAGGTGTTGTTGAGTGCTTGGTTGAATAGTTTTAGATGTATTAGATTGGATTTTTGAACAGAGAGCTTTTTTCCCCTTAGATTGCAGTGAAATGTGCACAGTGGTTTCAGGTATCTGCCCTTCATCTAAGTGGAACAACACCCAAATGATGGGGAAATTACCCATAAGCACACTTAGCCTTTATTGGATTTTTCTGATCTTGTTATTCATTTCCTCTGGCAGCCAGTTCAGAACAAGCAAGGGAACACTATATTCCAAACTGCATTTTTAAAATGTGAATATTCTGCCTGTTACTTTATGTTTTATGCATTGTTTGCAAATAGGAAACACGGTCACTTCATATTTTATGAATTTTCTTTGAAAAATGATTTGAAAGAAAGTTCAATATCAGGAGCATAGACCTTGGCTCTGACTTTGCCGAATGTCTGATTTTTCCCATGCTATCTATTTTCTTAAAAAAAGGATAATTTAAAGCAATACCTTGCCCTTTGGCCTCATTGCTATAATCTGATGAGAACCAGCCTTAAAATGTATATATTTAATAAATATGTACTTACCCAATAAGCTGTAAAAAGCACTGCATGGGCCTTGAAGTCAAGAGTACAACATGTTTTTCAAAATATATCAAGGTCAAATTTGCTTACCTGATAACATGTAAAAGGAATTCTTGGTATAAGTTATATACTGTCATATACTTGCAGATTTAGGACCAAGTTGACCAAAAATTCTACCAGAAATGTCATTAAGGTAAAAGGGAATCTTTTGGCTATGGGATATATTTTATTTCCAAATGCAGTTTTCCTTTTTGCCTGTGTTACTGAAATCTTAGTAAATCTTTTCAATTGTAGCTTATCTCCCATGATAGGTTCTTTCTATTGCTGTACATTTCAACTCAAAGTATGTCTTTCCCTCTCCACATTTCTTATATTGTTGCTATGGTTCCTGTCACAGTTATATTCCCCATTTTCTTTCCTTTATAACATTTACTGCTCTCAGATGCCTTTATTGTTCATTTACTTGCTTGCTGTTTTGGTTATCTATACCTTCTCTAGAAGGGAAGTTAACAGAAGCAGAACTTGGTCTATATTTTCATCTTTGTGTCTGCAGCTTCTGGAATGTTATATGATCCATAAAATAATACCCAATAAAAATCAAGGAATTCTTAACAATCCAACAATAAAAAGACAAATAAATCCAATTAAAGATGTGCAAAGGAATTGAACAGACAATTCAGTGAAGAATGTTCACACTGCCAATAAGAACACAGAAAGATGTTCAGGATCACCAATCATTTAAGAAAGGCAAATCAAAATAATGTGATACCATTTCACACTCTATAGAATGGCTATAATCAAAAGAACACATAATAATTAGTGTTGAAGATGTGAATAAATGGGGACATTTTACCTTGTGGTAAAAATGTAAAATGGTGCATTTTGGAAAAGTTTGTTAATTCATCAAAACTTTGAACATGGAGTTAGTACATGAGCCAATATTTCTCTTCTAAACTCAAGAGAACTGAAACTATATATTCACACAAAATTTATTCATGAATGTTCATAGCAGCATATTTATAATAACCAAAAAGGGAAATAATCGAAATGCCCATAAATTGAAGGATGGATGAATAAAATGTGATATGCCTGTAAAATGGACTGTCATTTGGCCATAACAAAGGAATAAAATACCGACACATAGTACAACATGGATGAAGCTTGAGAATATAACATTCAGTAAAAGAAGTCAGACCCAAATGATCACATATTGTGTAATTCCATTAATGTGAAATGTCCAGAATAAGCAAACACATAAATACAGAAACTAAGCTAATGGTTACCAGGGATTGGAGGGATGAGAGAATGCGAATGACTGTTAAAGGATATGGAGATTCTTTTAGGGATGATGAAAAATTTCTGGAATTAGAGAGTGATGATGACTGTAAAACTTTGTGAATCTACCAGAAAATACTGACCTGTGCCTCTTAAAATGAATTTTATAGTATATAAATTATATCTTAATTGTGGGGTAAAATCACTGAAAATAACTACCGTTTGTAGAGGCTTATATAGCAGGTGTTGTGCTGGAGGCGTTACATGCAGCATGGATTTTTATCCATTCACAACTCTGTAAGGAAGAGTCTGTTAGTATGCTCATTTTACAGATGAGGAAACTGGAAGTTAGAAAGATTAGATAATTTCTCCAGGGCCACAGAACTAAGCAGCAGTGGAATTGGGAATACCAGGGAATACCTAGGCAGTGCATCTGGTTCCTGAGCTGGGTGATTGGACATACAGAAATAATATAGCCAGAAAGATGTATTTTTTTTAATAATTGGTGTAAATGCTTAAATTTTGCCTCAACTATCTTCAAAAGAGTAATTCTTTGACCTCTTTTGAATTCATGAGAATATTCAATATTTATAAACTGATGACTATAAATAGTGCAGTTAGAAATATTTAGACAATAGTTTCTGAAGCAAACAGAAATCACTTAAAGAAGCTTTAATGGTTTTCATGAAAAGCATGAAGATTGGAGGTAGAAAGTTAGTAAATGATAATATTATGATAAAAATATAATTTATTTTGATATTTATCATTTATTTGAAATTTATCATTTATAATAAATATATATATTATATATAATAAATATATATGTAATAATATCAATATAATAAAATTCTAGAGAATTTTAATGGCCATTTTTATCTTCAAATTTAGAAAAGTATTTACCTTGATAGAAATCATAAGACCTTGATTCTAGCACTGCCTTTGCAACCAATTAACCAGATGACCTAGGGCATGTCACCTAGCTTTTCTGGGCTTATAACAGGAAGGATATAATCAGATGATCACATAGTTCTGATTTAGCTCTATTGCTCTATAATTGTAGGAAATGTGTGTCACAGGACAACAAATATGCCTGTGCTTTCTTTATATCTTTAGTTTCAGGAGAGGATCTGGGTTGAAGGTCCTCTCTGAAGTTCACTCCTAACTTTTCAAGCTCCTCACAAAGCCCAAGAGTATCTCCCAACCTGTCAATTTCTTGTCCTTTAAGTTGTATGAACTAGGGAAATTGCCTGCAAGGAGCTCAGACTCCCAAGCCTGCTCTTTGGTTGCAGGAATTCCCAGAGAAGCCAGGGCACAGGGGCTCAGGGGATGCAGTGAGAATCCTGGGTATCATTCCAGACTCTTCCTTCATCCTCAAATTTGGTGGTAACAGAGTTTCTGATGAGCTGGGAACTTCAATGTTGGATGTACGTGAGAGAGACAATATTGAAATGTAGAGGTTGATAGTTACGGGGGGATTTACATAAAGAACTCAGGGCTTTGGGGAGGGGAAAACCAAGAGTCCCTTCCTCCTCCCTTTAAGCTCAAAAATTTGAGAATATGATTGGATAGGAAAACAACCTGACATGACAAAATCCCCAGAGCCTACTAATTCAATGAGGGACTTATGAAAAGAGCATCAGGGAATTAAAAAATATGGTTGAACAACTTCATGCACAAAAAGAGGCAAACTTTGAGCATTTCTAGGGTTTTGCTAAGGTTCCTTGAGGTCCCTCTTACCCTCTCTGCTTCCCCACCCCTCAGTTCTGTGTGCCTTAAAACTCATACCTGCAAGCATGATTGCAGGACTGCCCTTAGGATTCTGAAACTTCTTTGCCCACATCACTAGCAGAGATCAGGAAGTGCCTGGTAGTTTACAGCCCCTGGACTGGCACTTGGCCAATAAGCAGGAAAAACCAGTTAGGAAAACTCCAATGTGGAACTTACACAACTTAGCTTCCTGTAGGATCAGACTGAGACTGGGGCTTTGCCTGAAACCATATCCTTACTTGGCTTCCTCCCTCTTCCCTACTTTACTCCACTGCAGCTTTTCCCTAGAAGAACTTTCTTAAAGAATCACTTGCTCGTGAATCATCACCTCAAGGTCAGCTTCTGTGAATCTTGCTCAAGACATAACCATTGTACAGAAATGGTGGCTGTGGCTTTCTGAGACAGCAAAGAGTGGAAACTCTTCTATCTTACATTCTAGGACATTCCTACATCTCCAGGAAGAAACAATGTGATTGTATCTGAATACTTAATGTTGGGAGCCTCCAACAATTCTGTCAGTTACACCCCTTGCTGAGCAAATTACTCTTGGGATTGGTGGAAGACTTAGGAACAATCACTGTAACCAGTGATACAAACCAGCAAAAGTTTGCATCGACAGTTGAGGTAGACACAACAAATGCTCACATGTGCTTTGGATATAATAGTGGTCACAGAAAGGCGACATGTGCTGCAGCCATGGGGGCAGGATAATCTTGACTGTTTCTTGACTTGATTTTGTCTGCAATATCCAAGTGCCTAGCTCTAGAGCTCAATAGTGTAATATATCCTCCTAGACAATACTAGGTGATCCAGCTTCTCATAATGGTACCACAGTCTTTCAAATTCAAGGGGACATGAGTGAGGATGCTCCCCAAAATATCTGGACCTATCAGTAAATGGACAATTTAGAAAGAAGCATTAGACCTCCCATGAGAGAAACCAAGGTGAGGCTGAGATATTGCTCTGTCAAGTTTCAAATAGCAAAACAGGAAAACACTGTAACCAATCAGTGAATCACATTAATCCATGCCAATTCTGCTTTCTGGACTCCATCTAATTTCTTTTCCCCATTTCTCTACCTCTGTCTGTTCAGAAAGTCAGTTAATCATCATTCCTATCTGGACCAGTGTAGCTATCTTCACTAGTTTCCCTGTCCTCAGTTTTGGTCCCCTCCAATCCATTCTTTATACTCTAAGTATAATCATCTCTTTAGAAGGCCCTTAAGATGTTCGCAAAGTGTCGGACTTGACTCAGCAACTGAGCAACAACAATAAGATCTTCCAATGCCCTAAGACTCATGTCTCCCCACTATCTTCAGCATAAAGTTGCGACTCCCTAGCATGGATGTGAAGCCTTTTCATGATCTGGCCTCTGCCCACGCTTTCAGGTTCATCTCACATCCTTTCCTCCTTGTATTTTATGCTTCATCCATTCCTCACCCACACTTCTCAATTTGGCTCATTCTCCCTATAAACTTGGTTTGGACAGCTCTCTGCACCTAGCTTTGTCCCATTCCCTGCAACATCATATAGTTTTCAGCTGTCTTCATCTTCCCTCCTGGTTCACAGACCAGAGCCTGGTATTCATCCACACTCGCCCTCTGGGAGGCATCCTGAAGACGTTCTTCCATCTTTGCTCCCTTTTGGTTGGTGTTGACATCCATATCACAGAGCTGATCAAAGAGCATGGATGTGAGATGATGGCTTCTCCTAATTCAGAGAATTCAGAAGACTATGCAAGATGAGATCAGTTTCCTGGTACACTTTTCTTTAGCTTTTGTGATAGGTACCTATACATTTGACTGCACCTCTTCTACCCATTGCTTCTTTCCATGGACTGCAGACATACATTTATAGAACAGCAGGGCTGTAACAATGCCAAAACTCAACATTAAATTTTTTACTTCCTGCCCCAGCCCACCCTTGCAAACACTCCTCCAATTCCTTAGATTCTTACACAGTTTCTATTACTTCATTGGTTGTTGATGATGATTATGGGGTTGATGAGAATGATTTGGCTGCAGCTAGTGAGGCTCATATATATAGAAACAGGAAAATCCTTGTAAATTAATCCCCAGAAAAGACCTGTTTTTCTTCTTTCTTTTCCCCCAACCCTTTCTCTGCAGTATTGGTCCTGCTTGTATCCTTTTCACAAAGCCCCGCAATAACCTGGCTCCTTTCACTTTTGGCTCAGGCTTTGTAGGGGGATTTATTATGAACTCTGGTTTAGAGACTTTTAACAGTCTGTAATCTTGGCCAGGCTCAAGCTAAGTCAGTCCTGAAAGCCTGCTAAATGAAGTGTGACAAACGCACGCTCATTTAGTGGTGACCGGTGGCAGCTGGGACGATGATGTATCTATCTCAACCGCAGAAGCAGGACATTTATTTAACATCTTTCATCTTCTCTCTCCTCTCAACCTCATAATCTAACATCTAAAGGTCTCACTTCTCTGAGGCAATTATTCGAGCATATTTGAGCATAAATCCCCACGTTCCCAGAACTGCCTACATAAAAGCGTCTTCAGGTGTGAATGTGACAAAGCCAGGGATGCAAGTTGGTGTCATTTTGTTTCCCTGCTAAGAGTGAGGCAGCACCACTGAGGCAAGACCCAGGGGAGCCCATTATCCCAGCCTGAAATGACACAGAAAACTAAGCATCCTGTACCTCCCGCATTCATTATGGCAAAGATGAAAAACAGCATCTTTAGAATTACCATTTTTTCAATTGCCCTAATGAAATCATGTACGCCCCTGTCCCTTCGGGGTTGGCTCGTTAACAATTCCTGCTTACATTTGCCCTTGAAAATTGAAAAGACCTGCTGTTAAAATACAGGAAAAAACCGTCCAAAAGTTAAATCAGGACCCTCTGGCTCCCCTTTGCCCAACAGTCTGTACTGGTATCTCTTTGTGGTTTTAGTTTGCATTTCCCTGATGACTAATGATATTGAGCATCTTTTCATGTGCTTATTGGCCATTTGCATATCTTCTTTAGTGAAGTCTCTGTTCAAATTTTTGCCCATAATTTATTAGCTTGTGTGTCTTCTTATTGTGTTATAGTGTTCTTTTTTAAAATATATTCTGAATACAAGTCCTTTGTCTGATATACATGTTCTGCAAGTATTTTGTCACTGTCACTTCCTTTTTTTTGCTTTCTTAATAATGCCTTTTAAAGAGCTTTAAGAAAAAAATAGATACAATTTAATTTACCCTGTCTTTCTCTAATGGTTCTTGCTTTTGTGTTGTAAGCAATCTTTGTTTAGCCAAAAATCACAAAGATATTTTCTGGTTTTATTCTGAAAGTTTTATAGTTTTAAGTTTACTTTTATGGCCATAATCTATTTGGAGTTACTTTTTGTGCAGTGTCAGTAATGACCAGTGGGTTTTTTCTTGGCCCATGAATATCCAGTTTAGCATCATTTGTTGGCTTTCTTTTAACTGTTCCATTATATTGAGCTGGTAATTTTGCCGTAAGACAATTGACCAGAAAGGTGTGATTTATATTTTATTCTAGCAGTATACAAGAGTCTACTCATTGGAAACGACTCTGATGCTGGGAGGGATTGGGGGCAGGAGGAGAAGGGGACCACAGAGAATGAGATGGCTGGATGGCATCACTGACTCGATGGACGTGAATCTGGGTGAACTCCGGGAGCTGGTGATGGACAGGGAGGCCTGGCGTGCTATGATTCATGGGGTTGCAAAGAGTCGGACACGACTGAGCGACTGAACTGAACTGAACTGAACAAGTCCATATTTTCACTAATACCAGCGTGTTTTAATCACTGAAATGTAGCTAGGCTGGATTTTGATACTTTCCTTGGCATCCTGATCACTTCTCCTCAACTTTCTTTTATATATTTATCCCAATATTTTCATCCTCTCCTCCTCTAACTCTCCTGGGCAGGATCTATGATCTCCCCACCTCAAATATCAAAATTTACCTATCTAATTGGAGTTTTCTTTGGATATATATTCAGGATTGAGATTGCAGCATCCTATAGTAACTGAAAATGCTAATTCAAAGGGATACATGCACCTCAGTGTTCATAGCAGCACTATTTACAAGAACCAAGACATGGAAGCAACTTAAGTTTCCACTGACAGATAAACAGATAAATAAAATGTGGTACATATGCAAATGGAATATTACTCAGCCATAAAAAATGAAATAATGCCATTTGTAGCAACAGGGATGGATCCAAAGATTGTCATATTAAGTGGGAAGTAAGTCAGTCAAAGAAAGACAAGTATCATATGATATCACTTATTGGTGGAATCTAAAAAATTATACAAATGAACTTATTTAGAAAACAGAAATAGATTCACAGACATAGAAAACAAACGTGGTTACCAAAGAAGATGAAGGGGAGAGGTAAATTAGGAGTTTTGGATTAATGCATGTGTACTACTATATATAAAGTCGATAAACAGCAATTGCCTACTCTATGGACTTCCCAGGTAGTACTAGTGGTAAAGAACTTGCCTGCCAATGCAGGAGACATAAGAGACATGGGTTTAATCCCTGGGTTGGGAAGATCCCTTGAAGGAGGGCATGGCAACCCACTCCAGTATTATTGCCTGGAGAATTTCATGGAGAGAGAAGCCTGGCAGGTTACAGTCCATTGGGTGATAAAGAGTTGGCTCTGACTGAAACAACTTAGCATACACACCTGCATCTACTGTACAGCACAGGGAACCATACACAATATTTTGTAATAACCTATAATGGAAGAGAATGTGAATAAAAAGAATATATATATGTATATGTGTGTGTGTAACTGAATCACTTTGCTGTATACTTGAAACTAACACAGCATTTTAAATTAACTGTAGCTAATTTTTAAAAAATTACCTCTCATATTGTATTCTGTGGGTGTCCTGTTGTATACAAGGGGTAAGATTAACTGTGATAATGTTTGGTAATGATTTTTACTTGTCAACTGACATATTTGCATTTTCAATCTTAATGCAAAGATTTTTCTGGATGGTAATTTTGGACACCATGTTTCCTACGACAAAGGCCATATTTTGAGATCAAGTGTGCTTTTGGACATCTCCTTAAACCACTGCTCTTCAAAGGATGATCCTTGGACTATGGGTGTCATGAGAGAGGCTTTCAGATCATACCTACACATTGTGCTTAAATAATAACAGCTGTGCATGTTTCTGGCTATATATTAAGATTAAAGTAACTCAAACACACAATAATTTCACAGTGTTACTGAATCAAAGTGCAATTATTTATCAAAAAAAATGGTGAGTCTATTTAAAGAAAGTGTTAAATGGGTGATTTGATCATAATGATACATCATTTTTGTAAGTTGCCCAAGTTTAAGCATCAGAGATACCAAAGGAACATTTCATGCAAAGATGGGCTCGATAAAGGACAGAAATGGTATGGACCTAACCGAAGCAGAAGATATTAAGAAGAGGTGGCAAGAATACACAGAAGAACTGTACAAAAAAGATCTTCATGACGCAGATAATCACAATGGTGTGATCACTGACCTAGAGCCAGACATCCTGGAATGTGAAGTCAAGTGGGCCTTAGAAAGCATCACTACGAACAAAGCTAGTGGAGGTGATGGAATTCCAGTTGAGCTATTCCAAATCCTGAAAGATGATGCTGTGAAAGGGCTGCACTCAATATGCCAGCAAATTTGGAAAACTCAGCAGTGGCCACAGGACTGGAAAAGGTCAGTTTTCATTCCAATCCCAAAGAAAGGCAATGCCAAAGAATGCTCAAACTACTGCACAACAGCACTCATCTCACACGCTAGTAAAGTAATGCTCAAAATTCTCCAAGCCAGGCTTCAGCAATATGTGAACCATGAACTTCCTGATGTTCAAGCTGGTTTTAGAAAAGGCAGAGGAACCAGAGATCAAATTGTCAACATCTGCTGGATCATGGAAAAAGCTAGAGAGTTCCAGAAAAACATCTATTTGTGCTTTATTGACTATGCCAAAGCCTTTGACTGTGTGGATCACAATCAACTATGGAAAATTCTGAAAGAGATGGGAATACCAGACCACCTGATCTGCCTCTTGAGAAATTTGTATGCAGGTCAGGAAGCAACAGTTAGAACTGGACATGGAACAACCGACTGGTTCCAAATAGGAAAAGGAGTTCGTCAAGGCTGTATATTGTCACCCTGTTTATTTAACTTCTATGCAGAGTACATCATGAGAAACTCTGGACTGGAAGAAACACAAGCTGGAATCAATATTGCCAGGAGAAATATCAATAACCTCAGATATGCAGATGACACCACCCTTATGG
>NW_011494768.1:3721503-3721850 GCF_000754665.1 Bison bison bison
TGAACCCTTATGGCAGAAAGTGAAGAGGAACTCAAAAGCCTCTTGATGAAAGTGAAAGTGGAGAGTGAAAAAGTTGGCTTAAAGCTCAACATTCAGTAAACGAAGATTATGGCATCCGGTCCCATCACTTCATGGGAAATAGATGGGGAAACAGTGGAAACAGTGTCAGACTTTATTTTTCTGGGCTCCAAAATCACTACAGATGGTGACTGCAGCCATGAAATTAAAAGACGCTTACTCCTTGGAAGGAAAGTTATGACCAACCTAGATAGCATATTCAAAAGCAGAGACATTACTTTGCCAACAAAGGTTTGTCTAGTCAAGGCTATGGTTTTTCCTGTGGTCTT
>NW_011494768.1:3722055-3728874 GCF_000754665.1 Bison bison bison
AGAGTGGGGAAACAGTAGGAAACAGTGTCAGTACTTTTATTTTTCTGGGCTACCAAAATCACTACAGATGGTGACTGCAGCCATGAAATTAAAAGACGCTTACTCCTTGGAAGGAAAGTTATGACCAACCTAGATAGCATATTCAAAAGCAGAGACATTACTTTGCCAACAAAGGTTCGTCTAGTCAAGGCTATGGTTTTTCCTGTGGTCATGTATGGATGTGAGAATTGGACTGTGAAGAAAGCTGAGTGCCGAAGAATTGATGCTTTTCCAACACCACAGTGTTGGAGAAGACTCTTGAGAGTCCCTTGGACTGCAAGGAGATGTGACCAGTCCATTCTGAAGGAGATCAGCCCTGAGATTTCTTTGGAAGGAATGATGCTAAAGCTAAAACTCCAGTACTTTGGCCACCTCATGCAACGAGTTGACTCATTGGAAAAGACTCTGATTCTGGGAGGGATTAGGGGCAAGAGGAGAAGGGGACGATAGAGGATGAGATGGCTGGATGGCATCACTGACTCGATGGATGTGAGTCTCACTGAACTCCTGGAGTTGGTGATGGATAGGGAGGCCTGGCATGCTGCGATTCATGGGTCGCAAAGAGTTGGACACGACTGAGTGACTGATCTGATATGATCTGATCTGAGCCTAATGTGAAGCAGGTAGACACCTGCCCAATTGCCACAGGTAAGCAAGAAAGGGTGAGGCTAAGACGCCCTCCTTCCACATTTCTGGAAAGTGCGTGTGAGCTGCGGGCACCCCTCCCCCTTCCCCTCATCTGGCTGGTGCACCCGTTCTCCAACTACTGCTCAGAGCTCACTGCTGCTCCTTCTCCTGTGAATTGCCACCCTTGCCCTTCTCCCACGCCAGGCCTACAAGATGAAACCATGTAATAGCTCACAAACACATGCCTCTTGCTTCTGGTTAGGGCAGCCCTGTGGCTGATGCCCAATCCAGAGCCCCCTTGGGACCAGACTGAGCCTTGTCCCAACTCTACAGGACCCAGACCTATGCCTGACTTCTCTCTCTGCTTCCCTTTGTCTCTTACAGATTCCACTGGAGACGACTCCCTCAAGAAATCACAAGCAAAGGAATCCCTGTTTCAAGTTCTCCTTCTAGGGAATTTGTTGTGAGACACAAAGCTTAAATAATTGCTTCTGGGAATACAGAGCAACAGATCAGATACTTTCCTGGGTCTTTGTAAACTTCCTGATGTATTCCATTTTCATTCTTCCCTGTCTGGCCATGTGTCAGAGTCAGTGGATCCTTTAAAGCAGGGGTCCCAAGCCCCTGCCTGAACCATGGCTCACATTACCACCTGTACCATCCCCCCTCCCAGTCCATGGAAGAATTGTCTTTCATGAAACTGGTCCCTGGTGCCAAAGTTTAGGGACCATCACATTAAAGAGTAGCTGTCCAGAATGAAGGACTGATTGTACCCATGTATCACACCTAATGTGTGTTCCTTTGCCTCCGTTTTATCTTTCTGTAGTCCAGTTTTTTTCTTTTTGGTCCTATCCTACAGCACTTAGGATTTTGGTTTCCTGACCAAGAATTGACCTGTGCCCCCTGACTTGGGAGCACAGACTCAACCACTGGACCACCAGGGAAGTCTCTCTAGCCCAGTTCTGACAGGATAAATGCTACTGGGTCTTTTAGGGCATAAGCCACCCCACTTACTTTTTCTGCTTCCTTCCTACCCTACAGACAGCACACTAGATTGCTATTCATGAATACTCTTCCTGGATCATTAAATAATATGGAAAGAGGTTTCCCCCATGCAGGATGCTTTTAAAGTTAAACGAAAAGCTCCATTAAATACCCTCTTATCTTTGCAAGCTCGAGGCAGAAAGGCTTCTTTTTCACTCATTATAGCAATTATTTTCTTCCTTCCCTTAAATATATCTGGAGATTTCAAATCGTGGAAGCAATTTAGTTATCAAAACTGCCATAATATAAAGATAATTTAAATTCAAACCAAATTGACTAAAAAATGATGGATAAAACAGCTTAGAAAGGTCTGTATCATGCTCTAGTCCAAGCAATCTTTATTTCCTTGAAAAGACTTATCTTCTACATCATTAAATTTTTATTCCTATCACTCCTGAGTTGTTTGACCTACAGGAATCTTTCATTGCCTCATATTATACTTTTTAAGTTTTCAAAAATTGTATTGAAGTGTAACGGGCATGCAATAAAATGCACAAATCTTAGGTGTATCAGCTGATAAAATTCTCCATATGCTTATCCAGGTGCAATTATCTCACATTTAAGGTATCAAATATTTCTAGCAATGTGAAAGCCTGTCTTGTCCTCTCTCACTCAGTAACCTCCACAAAATACCCATTATTCTGGTGGCAGTTACCCCAGATTCACTTGCTTTTCCTTCTGATTTATATAAATGAGTTGACAGCATAGGTGAACTTACACATCTGGCCTGTTTTCCTGAATGTTGCATCTGTGAGTGCTATACATATTGTGTGTTCTTTTCCATTGTTTAATATAGTCTATTGGTGAATATATCATTATATGATTATCCATGGTATTGTTGATGAGTGTTGGGGGTTTTGTCATTTGGGGAAGCTATAAATTGTTCTTAAATAAGCATTTTTTAACATATATTTTGTTGGATACATGTACTCATTTTTGTTTGGCATATACTTAGAAGTCCCATAAAGGAACAAATGCTAAGTGTTAAAGGACATTGTCAAACAGTTTTTCCGTAATGGTCATACAGATATACACTCCCTACAAGCAAAGTATGAATTCCAGTAGTTTTAAAATTGTCTTAGTATTGTCATTTTTTCCCATTCTAGTAGTTGGATAGTAGTATTTTCTTGCATTATAATTATCATTTCCATGATAACTAAATTACATACAGCAAACCTTCATAAAGTTATGTGAAATCCTCAATCAAAACTTTGATTCTTTACAAGACAATAGAGTCATCTGTTTAAATATTTTGGATATGAGCCCTTGGTTGAATGTACATACTGAATTATCCTCCTAATCTATAACGGGCTTGAATAATCATTCACTTAGGAGTACATTTGAACAGAAATACTTTATTTTATTGGTTAAGTTTATAATTTGTTTCATTTATGATTAGTGCTCGATTTTTTTTACTGTTTTAAAAAAAATCACTGCCTACCACAAGGTTATGAAAATATGCTCCTATGTTTTCTCCTAGGGAAGTGCTGATACGGTAACCACTAGCCGCATATGGCGATTGAAAACTAGAAATGTGGAAGTCTGAACTGTGTTATACATATAGAACATGGAATTTAAAAGTTAATTTAAAAAATAATGTAAGGACTTCCATGGCTGTCTAGTGGTTAAGACTGCCTTCCAGCCTTGCAGGGGATACAGGTTCCGTCTTTGGTCTAGGAGTTAAGATCCTGCATGCCTCGTGGCCAAAAAAAAAAAAAAAAAAAACACATAAAACAGAAATAATACTGCAACAAATTAAACAAAGACTTTAAAATGGTCCATATCAAAAAATACTTTAAAAAGCAAAATAGCTCATTAAGAATTTATATTGGCTACATACTAAAATGATAATATTTTAAATGTATCAGGTTAAAAATACATAGTTGAAATTAATTTCACTTGTTTCTTTCTAATATTTGTGCCATGCGCAAAGCTACAGTAATCAAGACAGTGTGGTACTGTCATATGGATAGACATATAGATGAATTGAATAATACTGAGAGTCCAGAAATAAGCACTCAATTTGTTTTCAACAAGATGCCATAGCAATTCAAAGGAGAAAAAATAGTTTTCTCAATAGTGTTGGACAACTGGATATCAACATGCAAAATGATGAAATTGGACCCTTTCCTCATATTATATATAAAAATTAACTGAAGTGAATCATAGACATAAATAGAAGAGCTAAAGCCATAAAACCCTTAGCAGATTAGGTTTTCCTGAGGGAAGGTCTTGCCAGGATCAGAGGGCTCTGGTACATTTTAAAATAACTCCTTTTTCTCTGCCCCTGCCAGAAGCACAAGGGCGTTTTTCTCCAGTATTTACTTTGAGATCCTGGCAGAGGTCCCAGAGGCAAATCTCACAAAATTTCATTGCATCCCCTACTCACAAAACTCGGGCTTCCCTGGTGGCTCAGCTGGTAAAGAATCCGCCTGCAATGCAGGAGACCTGGGTTCGATCCTGGGGTTGGGAAGATCCCCTGGAGCAGGGAAAGGCTACCCACTCCAGTATTCTGGCCTGGAAAGTTCCATGGACTGTATAGTCCATGGGGTCACAAAGAGTCTGACATGAGTGAGCAAATTTTTTTCACTTTTTCACCCCCAAGACTGGGTCACCCTGGAATGTTTAACTCTTGGAATTGCCCACACAGAGCCTCCGGCAATTATTGACTAATTCAGGTTTCCCCATCCAGCGCTCATTGCTATGGAGGTTTCTACTCACAGGTCATTGCTCAGATTAGCCATGACTCCCTGTACTGGTCTGTCTCTTCAGTCTTAGGGACAGAAAACTGCCCAGAGTCCTCCCTTCTCTTATGGATCCAAAAAGTTCAGTCTGTCCAACTTTTTACATGTTGTTAGGACAGAGTAGCAACTGCCATGCTCCTAATATGAGGGACTGGAAACCTCAAGCTGGCATTTGTTTTTAACATCTTTAGATACGGATAACCAAACTTGAGGAAATAACATTTACCCTCTACCAGCATCACTTCTAAGCCAATTCAGTGACATCTCATTTAAAGAGATGCCAGTCCAGGTTCAATGCACGATACTGGATGCTTGGGGCTGGTGCACTGGGACGACCTGGAGGGATGGTATGGGGAGGGAGGAGGGAGGAGGGTTCAGGAGGGGGAGCACATGTATACCTGTGATGGATTCATTTTGATGTTTGGCAAAACTAATACAATTATGTAAAGTTTAAAAAAAAAAAAAACAGATACACAGAATTACTGTAGAGGAAAGAAGTATACAATATTGAACAACATTCACTTTTCAGTAATATGAATACAAACCTTACCTCACACACTTATGAATCTGGTCATCACTACTATGTTCCTAATCTCTTAGAGCAGCCATGTAAACTGTGAAGAGTCTCTACTTCCCTGTGTCATTATCAAGATAAAATGAGATCACATCTGTGAAGCCCTTAATGAAATTGGACATATGACATACAACAAAAGCTCAATAAATAGAAACAATTAATTATTGTAGATTCTAATATTCCTTCTATGATTAGATTTTTAGATTGTTTCTTATTTTTTCTAGAAATAACAGTGAACATACATCTATTTTCATAAGTGTATGTTTACATTATTTTAGCATGTTTAAAGGCTCAACAGAGGCTCAATACAGGCTCCTGAAGTCAAAAGAGATGATAAAGATTTTTAAAACCCAGACCTATGTTGACAAATTGGATTCTAGATAAGTTGTATTAAATTATATTTTTGAAAGTGTTGGTCACTCAGTCGTGTCCGACTCTTTGTGACACCATGGATGGTAGCCCTCCAGGCTCCTCTGTCCAAGGAATCCTCCAGGCAAGAATACTGGAGTGGGTTGCCATTTCCTTCTCCAGTGGATCTTTCAGACCCCAGAACTGAACCCCAGTCTCCTGCATTGCAGGCAGATTCTTTACCATCTGAAATACCAACCAGGATATGAAAAGGCCTATCTTAATAATTCTTTAAAACTGGATTTTTTTTAAAAAAAAGCTGATTTGAATTTTAACTTAAATTTCTTTGATTACTAGATAATCTGCATTATTTATTTTTACTGTATTGGTCAATGGCATTTCAGCTTTTGTTTTGGTCCTTTCCCCCACCCAAGGTTTTAAAATGTATTCATCTTTAATTGGAGGATAATTGCTTTATATTATTGGATTGGTTTATGCCATATATCAACATGAATCAGTCATAGCTAAACATATGTCCCCTCTCTCTTGCACCTCCCTCCCATCTTCCAACCCACCCCACCCCTCTAGGTTGTCACAGAACACCAGATTTGAACTCTGCATCATACAGCAAATTTCCACTGGCTATTTAGTTTTAAAAAAAGATGTCCTTTTCATTATAGGGGACTGGAATGCAAAAGTAGGAAGTCAAGAAACACCTGAAGTAACAGGCAAATTTGGCCTTTGAGTATGGAATGAAGCAGGGCAAAGACTAATAGAGTTTTGCCAAGAAAATGCACTGGTCATAACAAACACCCTATTCCAACAACACAAGAGAAGACTCTACACATGGACATCACCAGATGGTCAACACCGAAATCAGATTGATTATATTCTTTGCAGCCAAAGATAGAGAAGCTCTATACAGTCAGCAAAAACAAGGCCAGGAACTGACTGTGGCTCAGACCATGAACTCCTTACTGCCAAATTCAGACTGAAACTGAAGAAAGTAGGGAAAACCACTAGACCATTCAGGTATGACCTAAATCAAATCCCTTATGACTATACAGTGGAAGTGAGAAATAGATTTAAGGGCCTAGATCTGATAGATAGAGTGCCTGATGAACTATGGAATGAGGTTCGTGACATTGTACAGGAGAAAGGGATCAAGACCATCCCCATGGAAAAGAAATGCAAAAAAGCAAAATGGCTGTCTGGGGAGGCCTTACAAATAGCTGTGAAAAGAAGAGAAGTGAAAAGCAAAGGAGAAAAGGAAAGATATAAGCATCTGAATGCAGAGTTCCAAGAATAGCAAGAAGAGATAAGAAAGCCTTCTTCAGCGATCAATGCAAAGAAATAGAGGAAAACAACAGAATGGGAAAGACTAGAGATCTCTTCAAGAAAATCAGAGATGCCAAAGGAACATTTCATGCAAAGATGGGCTCG
>NW_011494768.1:3729138-3729581 GCF_000754665.1 Bison bison bison
AGAGTACATCATGAGAAACGCTGGGCTGGAAGAAGCACAAGCTGGAATCAAGATTGCCAGGAGAAATATCAATAACCTCAGATATGCAGATGACACCACCCTTATGGCAGAAAGTGAAGAGGAACTTAAAAGCCTCTTGATGAAGGTGAAAGTGGAGAGTGAAAAAGTTGGCTTAAAGCTCAACATTCAGAAAACGAAGATCATGGCATCTGGTCCCATCATTTCATGGGAAATAGATGGGGAATCAGTGTCAGAGTTTATTTTTCTGGGCTCCAAAATCACTACAGATAGTGACTGCAGCCATGAAATTAAAAGAGCTTACTCCTTGGAAGGAAAGTTATGACCAACCTAGATAGCATATTGAAAAGCAGAGACATTACTTTGCCAACAAAGGTTTGTCTAGTCAAGGCTATGGTTTTTCCTGTGGTCATGTATGGATGTGA
>NW_011494768.1:3729681-3730091 GCF_000754665.1 Bison bison bison
CATGGAAAAAGCAAGAGAGTTCCAGAAAAACATCTATTTCTGCTTTATTGATTATGCCAAAGCCTTTGACTGTATGGATCACAATAAACTGTGGAAAATTCTGAAAGAGATGGGAATATCAGAGCACCTTACCTACCTCTTGAGAAACCTATATGCAGGTCAGGAAGCAACAGTTAGAACTGGACATGGAACAACAGACTGGTTCCAAATAGGAAGAGGAGTATGTCAAGGCTGTATATTGTCACCCTGCTTATTAAACTTATATGCAGAGTACATCATGAGAAACGCTGGGCTGGAAGAAGCACAAGCTGGAATCAAGATTGCCAGGAGAAATATCAATAACCTCAGATATGCAGATGACACCACCCTTATGGCAGAAAGTGAAGAGGAACTAAAAAAGCCTACTTGAT
>NW_011494768.1:3730191-3736421 GCF_000754665.1 Bison bison bison
TACTCCTTGGAAGGAAAGTTATGACCAACCTAGATAGCATATTCAAAAGCAGAGACATTACTTTGCCAACAAAGGTTTGTCTAGTCAAGGCTATGGTTTTTCCTGTGGTCATGTATGGATGTGAGAGTTGGACTGTGAAGAAGACTGAGCACCAAAGAATTGATGCTTTTGAACTGTGGTGTTGGAGAAGACTCTTGAGAGTCCCTTGGACTGCAAGGAGGTGCAACCAGTCCATTCTGAAGGAGATCAGCCCTGGGATTTCTTTGGAAGGAATGATGCTAAAGCTGAAACTCCAGTACTTTGGCCACCTCATGCGAAGAGTTGATTCATTGGAAAAGACTCTGATGCTGGGAGGGATTGGGGGCAAGAGGAGAAGGGGACGACAGAGGATGAGATGGCTGGATGACATCACTGACTCGATGGACTTGAGTCTGAGTGAACTCCGGGAGTTGGTGATGGACAGGGAGGCCTGGTGTGCTGCGATTCATGGGGTCGCAAAGAGTCGGATACGACTGAGCGACTGATCTGATCTGATCTGAATGTATAGGTTTCAATGTTACTGTCTCAATTCATCCCACCCTCTCCTTCTTTCCCTTGTCTGCAAGTCTGTTCTTTATGTCTATGTCTCCCATGCTGCCCTGCAGATAGGACCGTCTTTCTAGATTCCATATATACGCATCAATATATGATATTTGTTTTTCTATTTTTGACTTACTTCACTCTGTGTCATAGAGTCTAGGTTCATCCACCTTAATAGAACTGAGTCAAATGTGTTCCTTTTTATGGTTGAATAATTTCCATTGTGTATACATACCAAAACTTCTTTATCCATTCATTTGTTAAAGGACATTTAGGTTGCTTCTATGTCCTAGCTATTGTATAGTACTTCAGTGAATATTGGGATAAATGTGAATTTTTCAGTTATATTTTTTCAGGGTATATGTATGCCCAGTAGTGAAATTGTTGAGTCATATGGAAGTTTTACTCCTAGTCTGTTAAGGAATTTCCATAGTGTTGTCCATAGGGGTTGAATCAGTTTACTTTCCCACCAATAATGCAAGAGGGTTCCCTTTACTCCACATTCTCTCCAGATTTTTTAATGAAGACCATGCGGACTCTTGGTGATCCCATGGACTGTGTTCATGGAATTCTCCAGGCCAGAATACTGGAATGGGTAGCCTTTCCCTTCTCCAGGGGATCTTCCCAACCCAGGGATCGAACCCAGGTCTCCCACATTGCAGGCAGATTCTTTGCCAGCTGAGCCACCAGGGAAGCCTGAGTTTGGTGGGTAAGGGGTGCAAAGCAATTTTGTGAGATTTGCCTCTGGGAGCTCTGCCCGGATCTCAAAGTAAATACTGGAGAAAAATGCCCTGTGCTTCTGGCAAGGGCATAGAGAAAGGAGTTATTTTTAAAAGGAGTTATATACCAGAGCCCTCTGATCTTGGCAAGTGTGACATATTCTTACATGTCCGTGACCACTGTGGTTTTCAGTTTGTATGTATTAATCAAATGTCTTTTACTTTAATTCCATAAGTAATTTTTAGAAAAATGGTTTTATATATAATAAGTAATGTATTATAATGGCATTGTTAAAAATTTAAGCAATTAAAAACACATAAATAAAATATTTTCAAAATTACTCCATATCATCCCACTCAGACATAATCATTGTCAGCATTTAGAAGCTATTATTTCAGGTATGTCTATATAACAAAAATCTATCTAAATTACAAACAATAAGCAGATAAATAGATACAAATTATTTTAGAAAGATGGCTATCACATTATAAGCTACACTTACTTGGACTTTTAAATAAAATTAATAACATTTAAACAGAGTCAAGGCTATGGTTTTTCCAGTGGTCATGTATGGATGTGAGAGTTGGACTGTGAAGAAAGCTGAGCACTGAAGAATTGATGCTTTTGAACTGTGGTGTTGGAGAAGACTCTTGAGAGACCCATGGACTTCAAGGAGATCCAACCAGTCCATTCTAAAGGATATCAGCCCTGGGTGTTCTTTGGAAGGAATGATGCTAAAGCTGAAACTCCAGTACTTTGGCCACCTCACACGAAGAGTTGACTCATTGGAAAAGACTCTGATGCTGGGAGGGATTGGGGGCAGAAGGAGAAGGGGACGACAGAAGATGAGATGGTTGGATGGCATCACTGACTCGATGGACATGAGTCTGAGTGAACTCCGGGAGTTGGTGTTGGACAGGGAGGCCTGGAGTGCTGCGCTTCATGGGGTCGAAAAAAGTCAGACACAACTGAGTGACTGAACTGAACCGAAACAGAGTATGGTATAAAAACTGCCCTGAAATTAAGGAATATTGAGCTTCAGATAAATGTTTCTTCACCATCTGATATTAATTACCAAAAGAGCAATCTGAAGTCAATAAATTAAATTAGAGATACTTTAAGATCTTAGAGTATTTTTTAACCTTATGATTCAAATTTTGGCAAGCTGTATTGACCACCACCCCCTCTGAAAAATGAGGAAATTAGTATATCCTCTTCAAATTCCCCTTGAAATCTTTGGTATTTACATAAGTATTTTGTTGCTGTTGTTCAGTCACTAAGTTGTGTCCAACTCTGCAAGCCCATGAACTGTAGCATGCCAGATTTTCCTGTTTTACCCTATCTCTCAGAGTTTGCTCAAACTCATGTCCATTAAGTCAGTGATGCTATAAAACCATCTCACCCTCTTTTACCCTGTTCTCCTTCAGACCTCAACCTTTCACAGAATTAGGATCTGTTCCAGTGAGTCAGCTCATGACATCAAGTGGCCAAATTACTGGAATTTCAGCATCAGTCCTTACAATGAATAGTTAGGGCTGATTTCCTTTAGGATTGACTGGTTTGATCTCCTTGCAGTCCAAGGGACTCTCAAGAGTCTTCTCCAGGACCATACTTTGAAAGCATCAGTTCTTCAACACTCAGCCTTCTTTATGTTCCAACTCTCACATCTGTACATGACTACAGGAAAAATTGTATTTTTGACTATATGGACCTTTGTTGGCAAAGTGATGTCTCTGCTTTTTAATATGCTGTATAGGTTTGTCACAGCTTTCCTTCCAAGGAGCAAGAGTCTTTTAGTTTCATGACCGCAGTCACCATCTGAAGTGATTTTGGAGGCTAAGAAAGTAAAGTCTATCACTGTTTCCATTTTTTCCCCATCTATTTGCTCTGAAGTCATGGGACCAGATTCTGTGATCTTAGTTTTTTGAATGTTGAGATTTAAGCCAGCTCTTTCACTCTCTTCTTTCAACCTCATCAAGAGGCTCTTTAGTTCCTCTTTGCTTTCTGCTACTAGAGTGGTATCCTCTGTATATCTGAGGTTGTTGATTATTTCTCCTGACAATCTTGATACCTGGTTGTAAGTCATCCAGCCCAGCATTTTGTGTGATATACTCTGCATAGAATTTAAATAAGTAGGTGACAATATATAGCCTTGGCACACTCCTTTCCCAATTTTGAGCCAATCTTTTGTTCCATGTCTGGTTCTAACTGTTGCTTCTTGATATGCATACGGGTTTCTCAGGAGACAGCTAAGGTGGTCTGATATTCCCATCTCTTTAAGAACTTTCCATAGTTTGTTGTGATCCACACAGTTGAATAGTTTAGTGTAGTCAATGAAGCAGTTTTTCTGCAATTCCCTTGCTTTCTCTATGACCCAAAGAATGTTGGCAATTTGATCTCTGGTTCCTCTACCTTTTCAAAACCCAGCTTATACATCTGGAAGTGCTTGGTTCACATACTGCTACAGCCTAGCTTGAAGGATTTTGAGTATTACCTTGCTAGCATGTGAAATGAGTGCAATTGTGTGGCAGTTTGAACATTCTTTGGCATTGCTCTTATTTGGGATTGAAATGGAAACTGACCTTTTCCAGACTTGTGGCCACTGCTGAGTGGCATATTGAGTGCAGCACTTTAACAGCATCATCTTTTAGGATTTGAAATAGCTCAGCTGGAATTACATCACCACCAATAGCTCTGTTTATAATACTGATTCCTAAGGTCCATTTGACTTTACACTCCAGAATGTCTGGCTCTAGGTAAGTGATAACAGCATTGTGATTATCTGGGTCATTAATACCTTTTTTGTAAAGTTCTTCTGTATATTCTTACCACTTCTTCTTAATATCTTCTGGTTCTGTTAAGTCCTTACTGTTTCTGTTCTATATCATGCCCATTCTTTCATTAAATATTCCCTAGATATCTCCAAATTTCTTTAAAAGATCTCAAGTCTTTCCTATTCTATTGTTTTCCTCTATTTTTTTTCATTGTTCACCTCCTTGCTATTCTCTGGAGCTCTGCATTCTGTTGGGAATATCTTTCTCTTTTTCCCTGCCTTTTGCTTCTCTTCTTTTCTCACACCTATTTGTAAAGCTTTGTCAGACAAGATCCACTGGAGGAAGAAATGGCAACCCACTCCAGTATTCTTTCTGAGAAAATCCCCTGGACAGAGGAGCCTGGCAGGCTTCAGTCTGTGAGTTTACAGAGTCAGACATGGCTGAGCACACACACACAGACACACAAGTATATATTTAACATTTTTATATTTACTTTGTCAAAAAGTTTTATGATCAATATAACTGTTACTGTTTGATCTTGGTTTTAAAGTTTAGTGGATTCAATGCCTATAACTCTTTCTCGATGATTATTTTCCCTCCACTCCTGATTTTAAACTTAGTAAGGTAGAACGCTTATTAAATGTTTGTATCACAAGAAATAAAATTTTAAAAAAGTTTCATCCAAATTTTTTTCTTGACAGATCAGTGCAATATTAAAATGAGTTTGTAATATTTATATGCATTCCACAAAATGAAATATAAATTGTCCACTAATTTATGGAAAGCTGTACAACTTCATTTATTTTTAAAGAAATGCAAATTAGGTAACCATGTTCTAAAATTAGCAATAGTTGAGTGATAAAAATTTAAATATTTGCTAATATATACTGTCTATGATCCTGTGGAAAAAAATCCATTTTTATGCACTACAGGATTCCAAAATTGTTAAATTTGGCACATCCTGATTGTAGTTAAGCTTATCAATAGCTTTCAAATTTTTTAACTTAAAAATTCTACTTCTTAAGTTTTTTCAAGATACTGTCTCATAAATGAAACCAAAGCAATTTGCAAAAGAATTTACTCCCCAGCACTGTGTGCTCAGTCATGTTCAACTCTGTGACTCCACAGACAATAGCCTGCTAGGCTCCTCTGTCCATGAGATTCTCCAGGCAAGAATACTGGAATGGGTTGCTATTTCCTTCCCCAGGGGATCTTCCCAATCCAGGAATCAAACCTAGGACTACCGCATTGCAGGCGGATTCTTTACCAGCTGAGCCACAAGGAAAGCATTATCTGTGCGAGCAGAAAATTTGGAAGTAATAAAACTTAAGCATCTAATAAATTATCTATCTAAATTATCCTCCTGTCTTCAGAGGGACTAGTATGCCATTTTTTAAAATGAGCTAAAACTACTTGTGCTAATAGGGAAATATTTTCAAGATCCAGTTCTAGGTTAATAAAAGCAAAGCAGAAGACAGTATATATAGCACATGTCTACTCAGAGAAACGATGTCTGGAAATATCAATACATTTAGGCATATTTTGGCACTGGTCCCTCTTGGGAATAATAATGATGAGGATGGTTGGATGGGAAACCCAAATTTCATTGTACAATGTCTTAATCTACTTTAACCTTGCTTCAAATAGAGTTTTATTATAGGACTGCGTAGCAGCTAATGAAATTTTTTTGGGGGTGTAGGGGAATTAGCATTAAGAAGCAAGCTCCTTGTTTCAGATGTTTACATCCATTTTTTAAACCAATTAATAGCACGGATTTGGCCTCTAAGTATCTATTATTATTTCTTTTGGTTCATTTGGGTCATTTTGGTTCATTTAGCCAACACAAAATGGGGACCTCTAATATGTTAAGCATTGGGTAAGTTTTTATGGTGCCACATCTACCCTCAAAGTGTTGATGATCTAGTAGGTATCTCATAGCCAAGTGGCCACAAACAAGGAATCTGGAATCAGACTACCTAGACTCTTATAGGCTTCTGTTGTGTACTTTGGCCAAATTTCTTAAGCTTTTAGTTCAGCAGTTTTTTCATCAATAAAAAAATAAATAACAATAGCACTTACATTCCTGAGTTGTCATTAGGATTAAATGAGCTAAAAATTACTTTGTATCTGAAATAGCAAGTGATAATTAAAGAGGTT
>NW_011494768.1:3736521-3740133 GCF_000754665.1 Bison bison bison
AAAGAGGTTAATATCTAAAATTGAAAGACTTTCTTTCTTTGCCTTAGAATAACCAGGGTGTCCCAGGTGGCTCTAGTGGTAAAGAACCTGCCTGCCAATTAAAAAGACATAAAACACCCAGTTTGAGCCCCGGGTCAGGGAGATCCCCTGGAGAAGAGCATGGCAACCCATTCCAGTTGCCTGAAGAATCCCATGGACAGAGGAGACCGGCAGGATCCAGTCCGCAGTATCGCACAGAGTCAGACACGACTGAAGCAACTTAGCACAGAATAAAACCAGCCAGATTTCCAATCTAGATAAAGCAACTATGCCTAATAAATATTAGAAGTTGATTTTTGCCTGTGATAAACCCACCTGTCACCCAGCTGCAGTGAGTGTTGATTGCTTGCAGCTCACTGCTATTCCGTAATCCTGAGAACTGCTCATAGTTGCCTCTGCAAATTTCTGTGGACACTTAACAGCTGACTGATAAGAAGGCAGTAGTGACCAGCTTCTTTGCCTCAAGGTGAAATCTCGTCTCTGGGCCCCTGCATCTCGCACAGTTCCCTGTGGCATTAGCTTCAGCCGGACCCACATCTTTGCATGGCTCCTTCCTTACCCTACTCTGCTTTCCTCACTCCCCTCCTCCTTAGAACCCTCCTCAATTAATTACATGTATTCGAATCCCCATCTCAAGCTTTGCTTCTAGGAGAACTACCCTAAGTATGAAATATTATTTTTTGACCTTGCATCACCACCCTGTCAGGGAAGTTCAGAAGGCTTTAGCAAACCAAATTTGAATAATGACAAGATAATAATATACTAATTATGGCAGCTACCAGGAGGGGAGATGATCTTTGCAAGACAACTTGAGAGAGGAACGGGATACAATGTAAAAGCAAGGATATGACCCCCTCTTGCCAATCTGAATGTCAAGCTCTGTTGCATAGGCACCTGTCTTCTCGACCACTCCAGTGGGAAGGCTGAGCCTGTTGCTCTTGTTTTGTCTTAAACTGGCAGCCAACTTCTTGACAGGGGGACCGTGATCTTGTGGATGATAGTTTTGCCCTTGCAGACTCTCCTGGGCAGGGTCTTTCCATGTCAAAAATTGAACGACAGCAGGGTACCTGATCTTAGTTTCTATGATGCAAGTCACTTCTCTCATTTATCAGCCATTTATAAGTTGCCGGTCTGGAAAGCAGATAACACTGAAAGACTCTCAGTGTCAATTACCTGGTTAGCTGTGATCTTGTCCAAATGGGACAGTGTCTCATTGAGGAAAGAGAGAGGTACATTTGGCGGTCCTCACAATGCTTTTCACTCAATTGTGCATTTGTTAATCTGGAATCCTGTTAGCATTCAGATCTCTGAGCCTTACCCATTTCAATATTGTAGTGCAATCCTTGTCCAGAGGACGCAGAAGATACACACAGTCTTCCCAATACCCAGAAATGGAACCAAGAACACCACTAGGGTCTGGAAAAATTAAAATGATCTCTTGCTTTGAATTAACTAACTTAACTAAAAAGTCTGTTCTCATAGGCTTGAGTGTGTGTGTGTGTGTGTTAAGTTGCTTCAGTCATGTCCAACTGCTTGCAATCCTACAGACTGTGGCCCACCAGGCTCCTCTGACATGGGGATTCTCCAGGCAAGAATACTGGAGTGAGTATCCATTCCCTTCTCCAGGGGACCTTCCCAACCCAGAGATCGAACCTGGGTCTGCTGCATGGCAGGCAGATTGTTTACCATCTGAGCCAGCAGGGAAGAAAATGTATACCAGATGGAAATAAGGCTACTGCAGTAAAATGAGATAGGGAAAGGGTGGAGATGTTGGGGTAGGGATTCAACCTTAGATGGGTTAATCAGAGAAGCTGTCTCAGATAAGGGGACGTTTGCGCAGTGACGTATGTGGCCTGAAGGAACAAGACATGTTCCTGGAAGGAGAAATTTCAGGGAGTACAAACAAGATGTGCAATGGCCCTGAGGCAGGGCCATGGTAAAGGAACAGTTGGGAGATGAGCTGGGCTGCACTGGAGTAAGTGATGAGGAAAGTGATAGGGGTTGAACCCGGGAAGGTAACAGGTTTCACAGGACCATAGGATTCTTTTCGGATTCTGTTTATTTGTTTATTTATGGCAGTGCTGAGTCTTCATTGCTCTGCATGGGCCTTTTCTAGTTGTGCTGCACGGGCTACTTATTGCAATGGCTTCTCTTGTTGCAGAGCACAGGCTCCAGAGAGCAGGTTTCAGAAGTTGTGGTGCACAAGCTTAGTTGCCCCAAAGCATGTGGGATCTTCTTGGATCAGGGATGGAACCCATGTCTCCTGCATTGGCAAGCAGATTCTTAACCACAGGACCACCAGGGAAGTCCAGACCATAAGATTTTATTTCAATAAATTGAGATGTTAGTGGAGGGTTTGAGATAACATGGGACAGAACATGATAGGATTCACATCTTAAAAGAATTGCTCTGGCTTTGCTGGACAGACTGTAAGGGGTTGAGGTTGGCAAAGAAAAGAGAGTTATGGATATATTGCTGTTGATGGTGCAGGCTCAGATCATGACAGCAAAGGGCAAAAGTGTTGAGCATCTAGATAAATCCTGCTGCTAAGGCTACATGTTGTTCTGATGGATTCCATGTAAGGAGTCAGAAAAGTCAAGGATAAGTCTGAAAATTTGACCCAAGCAAATGGAAACAGAGACTGGACATTTACTGATATGGACAAGACCACAAGAGAAGCAGATTTGGGAGGGAATTCAATCATATACTTTTGGCTTGAGCTGCCTTTTCAGCTCTCAAAGTGGATACACTGAACAGATAGTTGGAAAACTGAGCTTAAGATGGGGGTAGGGGGATTTGGGACTGGGGATATAATTGTGGAAAATGGTCACAAAGCAAAGGGACCAGAGGAGATTGAATAAGTAAGGAGGGCCTTTCCTGGTGGCTCTCCTGATGGTAAAGAGCCTGCCTGCATTGTGGGAGACCCCAGTTCAATGCCTGGGTTGGGCAGATCTTTTGGAGAAGGAAATGGCAACCCACTCCAGTATTCTTGCCTGGAGAATCCCATGGATGGAGAAGCCTGGTAGGCTGCCGTCTCTGGAGTCACACAGAGTCGGACACAACTGAAGTGACTTAGCAGAAGTAGCAGCATATATACAAAATGGATCCATGCAGCCAAGAGGAGGAAAAGCCTAACTAAAGAAAGAGAAAGAATATGGTAGACAAAAGTGTTAGACCATATGTGGGTAATGAAGTTTCATTTGGCATGCACCTAGGCAATCCTATATACATTGTCCTTATCAGAGAACAGGAAAATGGAATTATGGTGCTGCCCACACAACAAGAGCATAAACTCTTTGCTGAAGGAAGAGGTAGAAAGTGCCATCACACATACATCCTACTGCAAGATCCTATGCAAAGCCATGAGTGTTCATTCTTCCAAGTCTTCAAAGAATCATGGTCACGTTCATGCTGATACAGCTACCTGCCCCTACCATCGTGAATCAATCTTTGTTGAAGGGTAGTATCATGAGTGCCATGTATATCTCACAGAAGAACCTGTCCCCAGACAAGATCTATGGGGGCAAATCCAACTTAACAACGTGTCTCCAGGGGTGGCTGGTACTTCCTGAT
>NW_011494768.1:3740233-3753516 GCF_000754665.1 Bison bison bison
TTAAAGAGTGAGCCCTGGAAGTCTCCTACATTGACAGGTCAGGGAGATGAGGGAACAGAGCAAAGGGGATTGACAAAGAGCATGCAGAGCGGGAGAAGGAGAGCTAACCAAGAGCGACACCCGTAAGCAAAGTGATGAGAAGGAGCTGGTAGGAAAAGTACATCAAAGTGACACAACACAATCAAACTTTACTTAGCAAAAAATCAAGCTCTCTCCACCAAAATTTGTTGTTCTCTATTTTAGAAAAATCTATCCTGAAAAAGTCAGTAGTAGAACAAACCCATATAAAGCACTTCGTACAAAAACCAAAGGAATTGCTATACCTGAGCAGGCATGTACTTGCATCTTAAATATTGCACTTATTTTATTTATTTATGACCCTGGGATTATATAAGAACGACGTTCAGAATGATTGATTCTGGGCCTCCATGTGTATATAAATGATCAAAGATTTCATTATTTGCCCAAAATAGAGTCATGCATTTTAGAAAAGATGTTAAATAATAAATGCTGCCATTTTAAGAAGACTTCCAAGGCATTCTGCTGCTGCAATGTGGTAGAATTGGGACAAGAACACAAGAGTGAATGAAAACCAGATGTTTCTGGAATTCTTGTCTCACTTTTCTCCATTCATTTTCTAAAGTCAGCACTTTCTTTTATCACTCCAAGGTTAAAGGAAGAAAAGAAGATTCTGAGGTCTGTAATCCATATCACTGAAGAGAGACAAAAGCTTTTTCTCTTTTTTGAAATTAATTTTTATTGGCATATAGTTGCTTTACAGACTTGTGTTAGAAAGTTTTTTCTATTACATACTTTCACCACTCTGTTTGTCTAAAGGGTAGTGTGAGCTAGAAATTAGAGAGCCACACACAGAGGCTGTGTGAGTCCTTCAGGACAGAACTTGGGCCAATACAAGGGCTGATGAAAACCGCTGGAACAGCAGCCAACATCTGCAGGAATTTACTGAGACCCCACTGCTCTAGACTGAGCCCCTGGCTCCCCTCAGCACTGTGAGCCTCCTCTTCCCTCCTCAGGAGAAAATAGTTTTGCACCTGGGCTGCTCCCCTTTCCCTATGGCCCAGTCCGAGGCCCAGCTCAATCGATCCTAGCCTCTGGACCACAGCCCGGGATGAAACCTCCTCTTACCCTCACACACCCCTGTTGTCACCCCCTTCCTTCCATCCACTCCCTCCCCATGGTGCCTGGATCCGTTTCCACCAAGTGTCACTGCATGCCCAGTGATCCTGTCTTGCCTTCAGCTCTCTTTGTTTTCATGAATAAAGAAGAAGGTCAATACCCAAACCCAGAGAGCTTTGAAACTCTTGCATTTACTCCTTAGCTGACCAAGGGGTCCTTGCTTCATTCCAGGAGGGCTTCTGGGGTTGTCACAAGGTAACACCCCCTTCTGGGCTATTTCAGATTGAAAAAGTCTGGTAGAGCTTTTGGAAGAGGAATTGGAATTCAGTAAGCTGAGATAGAAAGGAAGGGGTGTCAGGAAGGGGAAAGTAATGCTTGTATCAGCATCTTTGAGATGAAATATTCAGGAATATCATCTGTGGGTCATGTTTTTGTCTTCCAATGTTGTTATAGACTGCATAATCGTGCCCCACCCCCCCAATTCATATGTTGAGCACTGAACCCCACATGTAACTGTATTTGAATATAGGGCCTCCAAGTAAGGAATCAAGGTTAAATAAGATCATAAGTGTGGGACCCTGAACCTATAGAACTGATGTTCTTAAAAGATGAGGAAAAGACACCAGAGATCTTGCCCTCTCCACAGAGGAAAGGACCTATGAGAACACAGCCAGAAAGGAAGGAGGTTCTCTGCAAGCCAGGAAGAGGAGTCTTGCCAGAAACCAACCCTGGTGACCCTTTGATCTTGGACTACAAGTTTTCAGGACTGTGAGAAAATTAATTTCTGGTATTTAAGCTAAAGCCATTCAGTCTTCAGCATTTTGTTACAGCAGCTTGAGCAGACTAAGACAGACCTGATTACATAAAATAATTCTACCATAAAGATCTGCAGGCTGGGGCCCCATCTCTCCTTAGTTTATCTTATAACCATAGGACAGAAGAGAACAGAGGTGAAGGAAGGATGCAGAGGGATGAGACATGCACCATTGTTAAGCATTCTGGGTGAGAAATACGAGCTTAAAGATTAAATATAAGCCATGAAGACCAATGCAAAGACCGTGAATGGGTGATAAGTTATTATGTACCTGATTGAGGTCATCTTTAGGCAGCACTTTCCTTGAATCCATTTGCCCTTGTTGTTTACAGAAGGATGATTAGTGTTTTAAAATTTTCAGAGCTATCAGAAGAACTCAAGAAACGAGTCCACATGGACAGGCATAGTGTCGTTAAGGACTAAAGTACACATCACAACAGATTTGTTCACAGAAAGTGCCTTTGTTAAGCAGCAATAGATTTATTATTTGACCAGTTCTTGACAGTATTTCTTTCTTTTTTTTTTTTTTTTTTGCTCCCATTGCCATTCCTTGCCTTTGTTCTTTTTTTGCAGTCAAATGTCTTTCTGATGCACCATCATATCCCCCTACCCTCTTACACCCAAGAATATAAATTGCTGAAGCTGGATCTTGCTTAGGTAAGGGGATAAGATCCCATGGATGGTAGGACAGGCAGGTGGCAGGATGCAGGACCCGTGACTGCTATTTTCTAGCCACCTTAGAGTGATGGACCCTTTGAACTCTGTGATTGTCAAGGAAGAAGGTACAAAACTCAAGCTTAGACCCTACCACACACCTCATGGTTAAGGATACACAGCCTGTCAGTGAACTATCTGACGTCTCATGGTCTTCTTCACTCCCAGGAGCCTCCCCTGCTCTGTACACTTTTGGTTTATATTCCTTCTCTTCTCTAATTTCCCCTATCTCCACTAAACCTCTTCCTCATTTGTAAAGTGAAAACAACAATGCCAATCTTCCATGGTTCTTAGGGGACTCAAGTGAAGCATTAAGTAAACATCTGTAAACTGCAAAATAATGTGCCTTGGCTGGTAGATGTTGTTATTGTTATTATCAGCTGGTGAGGAAAAGCATGAACCAGGTTCAGAAGTCATTTAGAAGGCAGAAGGAGAACTGAATCCCGGGAGCTGGCAAATAATAGCATCCTGAGTGAAACAGGAAGCCCAGACAGATGCACACATTTTTCTGATGGTGCATAATGGGAACTCTCTAAGAGGAGGACAATCCAGGAGCCCTCTGCCTCTTATCCTAGAAATTTTATCATCCTTTAACAACACCCTTCCTCCCCCACTCACCCGCATTCGCAGCTGGGATCTCTGTGTAGATTTCCACCAGGCTAAGTGGAAATTTGGCAGTTGTTTGCTTACTTTTCTCAATATCTCCAGCCAAAATGAACTGGTCCAAAAATAAAAATAACAAGGGCTGTATTATCTGATTCAGTTCTCTACATTGAGCAGCTTAACTATTCCAATGGAAGGTAAATACACTGTGTTAAAACAGGCCAAGAATGACTGTGAGGATTGTTTGGCTTTCTGATTATCTGTCCTACAGAACTTTTGGAGGCGGGTAGTGTCATTGACTCAACATTGTCAAAACCAATTCAACCAAATGCCTCAGCCAAACCTGTCAATTTCTCACTGTGCCTTTGTTTTCATGCCCAGATGTAAGCTTCATTTCATGTATTAGAGCAGATTAAGATTTGCTTTCTACCCTGTGTGTTGAAAAAGGAGCTTCTTGCTTCATATGTTACCATATTGGTTTATTTGAAGATCCCTCTAAGATGAAACCTGTAAACCTATTCTGTAGATTGGAAAACATGTTTGTAGATTAGACTCAAGTGTGTGGTATATGGCAGAGCTGGGGTTCCAATGTACTTCTTTAAACTCGAAAATTAGTGCCCCTTTAATCTATCTAAACAGCTACCATGACTGTTCATCACTGTGAATGACATCTCTGTAAATGTCATCTCTGGGTGACCCTTGACCCTTTCCACATCATGATTCTTCGACTAATTTGACCCCACAATCTCCATATATGTTCTACCTTTGATTTCTTTATTATACTTTTCAGTTCAGTTCAGTTCAGTCTCTCAGTTGTGTCTGACTCTTTGCGACCCCATGAACAGCAGCACGCCAGGCCTCTCTGTCCATCACCAACTCCCAGAGTCCACCCAAACCCATGTCCATTGAGTCAGTGATGCCATCCAACCATCTCATCCTCCGTCATCCCCTTCTCCTCCTGCCTTCAATCTTTCCCAGCATCAGGGTCACTTTTCCAATGAGTCAGCTCTTCGCATCAGGTGGCCAAAGTATTGGAGTTTCAACTTCAACACCCAGGACTGATCTCCTTTAGGATAGACTGGTTGCATCTCCTTGCAGTCCAGGGGACTCTCAAGAGTCTTCTCCAACACCACAGTTCAAAAGCATCAATTCTTCAGCACTCAGCTTTCTTTATAGTCCAACTCTCACATCCACACATGACCACTGGAAAAACCATAGCCTTGGCTAGATGGACCTTTGTTGGCAAAGTAATGTCTCTGCTTTTGAATATGCTATCTAGGTTGGTCATAACTTTCCTTCCAAGGAGTAAGCATCTTTTAATTTCATGTCTGCAATCACCATCTTCAGTCATTTTGGAGCCCCAAAAATAAAGTCAGTCACTGCTTCCCCTATTTGCCATGAAGTGATGGGACTGGATGCCATGATCTTAGTTTTCTGAATGTTGAGCTTTAAGCCAACTTTTTCACTCTTCTCTTTCACTTTCATCAATTATACTTTGGTTCATCATTATACTATTACACCTCCCTAATCTTTCATGTCCGTCACTCTAGCTCTTTATTTTTTATCTGCACATTTCAGAAAGCTTTAATATCAGCCCTCTCTCTACTTAGGATGGACACCATCAGACCCTCCATGTGTAGATTTGTGTGCATTTGTCTACATCTCCAACTGACTGCAGTTCTTATCGGAAGAATCTGTCCTATGCATTCTCTATCACCACACTATTTAGCATAATATCATGTACATAACTTGCACTCAGAGTATATTTTAAAGGCAAAGTGACTGAATTAGTACATTTTAAAAGATCATTTTGAATAAAATGTGGCAATAGGTATGACTTCATGTGGATTCCATGACAGCCTTCAGTTGATCATGATGGAAAAACACGTCTCATGTTCTGTGACTTTAAATGCTTTGCCTCTATTTTTCATCAGTCATCGGTACAGCTACTAATTTTCCATTTCAATCTTTCCAAAATGAAATATGTGTGATAATACACCTTGGGTAAGTATGAATGTTATATCTTATTTCCACAAGGAGACATGAGTGATTATTGTAATTCTCTTTCAGCACTGGCAGAAATTGGGGCTATGTCTGAGTAGAATCTGGTAAAGTGGAAATTTTCACCGTTTGATTTGTGTAAACTCTCAGGGACAGCTTTCTTGAGGCTGGATTGCCTCAACTGTTTGCCATTCATCCATTTTCCTCAGCCAGGCTACAAATAATGAGTTTTAATAACACGGCAGGCTCTGAGCCAATAGTGGGGAGATAGCACCGACCAGGCAGATAAAGCCTTAGTTTCATGACATTAATATAGTAGAGATCCAACCTCCAGAGAGGATCTAGGGACCACCCTCCTGCTAATGTCCTGCTGTGGGCAGAGAAGCCTCAGAATGAGGTAATTTTAAAGATCTTCAGCAACATTCTGTCTTCAGAGTTGCTGCCTACAGCTATAAAGATCAGCACCTTAATGTCAAAGCTTTTATTTCCCCTAGATTTTGTCTTTGGAATTCTTCACTGGATGGAGATACTTAGCATGTGAAGTATGGCCTTGATGACGATGGTGATGCGTGTGTGTTAGGAGGAGGTTAAATGACTTTCCCAAGGTCACAAGTCTGGCTAGGGGCAGAGCAGAAATTAAAATCAAGCCCCAGATCCACTATCTTTCTGTATCCTGCATTCTGCCAGACTCATATATACGTATATATGAATGATTATATACATAATCACTCAATTATGTATATTTTGAATCTAAACATTGGTTTTAGATGCTGGTACCGTCCACTGTGGAGAAGGCAATGGCACCCCACTCCAGTACTCTTGCCTGGAAAATCCCATGGACGGAGGAGCCTGGGGGGCTGCAGTCCATGGGGTCGCGAAGAGTCGGACACGACTGAGCGACTTCACTTTCACTTTTCACTTTCATGCATTGGAGGAGGAAATGGCAACCCACTCCAGTGCTCTTGCTTGGAGAATCCCTGGGACGGGGGAGCCTTGGTGGGCTGCCGTCTATGGGGTCGCCCAGAGTCGGACACGACTGAAGTGACTTAGCATAGTCCACTCTCAATTACTATAGGCTTTGTATGAATATTTACCATCTATATTCCACCTGTTATCTTTAAAACCCAAGATATCTCTTTTACTTTGAGAACATGATGCCATTTTATAGATTTTCTGTCACCGATAGTTGTTAGATTTCTAAGCCAGTTCTTGGAGTTCCACTAACCTTTAAAAAATAGAATAAATCTAATTCAGCTTATGCCAGGAGACCAACCATTTTGCTATTTCTAAAAACCTAGTATTTATTTTCTTCCTTCAGTCTCCATATTCTTCCAACTTTATAGGCAGGAGACACAAGAAAAACAAGAAAAGAAAAGTGTTAATTGAGCATTACTATGCTCCAGATGCCATGTTCTTGCTCAGTCACTAAGTTGTGTCTGGCTCTTTTCAACCCCATGGACTGTAGCCTGCCCGGCTCCTCTGTCCATGGGATTTCCCAGGCAAGGATACCTGGAAAATACCTGAGAAGGTTGCCATTTCCTTCTCCAGGGGATCTTCCCATATCAGGGATTAAACCAATGTCTCCTGCATTGGCAGGTGGATTCTTTACCACTGAGCTACCAGACAAGCTATCTAGGTGTTGCATTGACTCCTTTTAGACATGCTTACCTGCCATCCTTCCTAGAACTCTGTGAGCTAAATATCACTGACTTTGCTATTTTTAGATAAGGAAACAGAGAACCTGAAGTATTTATGCAGAATTTATCTGACCTCCATGCCCATCTCCCCTTATCTTGCCCCATCTTTCCATAAAAACAAATATTTCTATATAAATACTTACAAATACTTAAATACTTAGCAACCTACCAGAGCCAGGCCAGAATGGAGCTGTGAATCAGTTAGGGTGTGATTGAATTTCCAGCCAGATCTGAAAGATGTCCTTACCTTCTGAAGCTTTAATTTACCCAGTGTGCATGACTAACCTTGTAAACCAGAAAGAAATTATATTGGATGAGACCAAGCGGGCCTGTCATTTGATGCCTTGTGCTCCTTGCAAAACACATCCAACCACTTTCAGGATTTAGTTGACACACCTCGTTTCTCTCCTACTCCCAGAGGTGTTGAGTGAACCTGTTCAGAGTTCCCAAGGGTGCCTGCCTTTCAGGTCACATTGACTTTGGACTCTAAGAATAGCAGCCATCTAAAGACTGCCAGAGGGTCTTACCAGGGCCAAGAGGGCTTCAATGTGATGTGCAATTTTCTTAGTCTCTCTGCCCAAGCAATACAGTGTAACTGAGACTGGAATCTCCCAGAACAAGACGAAGATGAAAATTGCACAGTGCAGTAACACTTTATGACAGTGTTACTCAAGGTTGTGTCCAAAGACCTGCAACATCAACATTATATGGGAACGCATTAAAAATACAGTACTGTGAGAATTCTCTGGTGGTTCAGTGGTTAGGACTCTGCAATGTCACTGTTGAGGACATGGGTTTAACTCTTGCTTGGGAACCTAAGATCCTATAAGCTGCACAGCACAGCCAATTTTTAAAAATATTTTTAAATGCAAAATCATAAGCATCATCCTAGATGTACCATATCACCTTCTCTAGGAGGGGAACCCAGGAATCAGTTTCAACAAGCTTTTGGGGGGATTCTGATGTTTGAAAATCCTGCTCTAAAGTTTCAACGATCCATGAAACATAATGCTAGTCTCTATGGTTGTACTGAAAAGGTACGATCCCTGCTACCATATGGCTAGGCTGGCAGAAGAATGAATGGCTTCAGGGTTCACTTCTCCTTTTTACAGCACCAAATTATACCAGTGAAAATAAAAACAGATTTATATCTCAAACACAAAATAGAAAGGACACAGCAGTTTTCAAATGTTATATTTTGAGAGTCTGCCTGGGTGCAAGCTATTACATATAGAATGAATAAACAACCAGGTCCTACTGTAGAGCACAGGGAACCATATTCAATATCCTGTGATCGAGGGAGGGATGAATTGGAAGGCTGAGATTGACACACACAGTACTATATAGAAAGTGGGTAGCTAACCAGGACCTACTGTATAGCACAGGAGACACTGTTTAGTACTCTGTAGTGGCCTATATGGGAATAGAACCTAAAAAAGTGGATATACGTGTATGTGCAACACATTCACTTTGCTGTACACCTGAAACTAACACAGCATAGTACACCAACTATACCCCACTAAAAAGTGAAAACAAAAATACTGTGAGAAACCACAATGGAAAAGAAGATAGAAAATACTGCATCTATCTATATGTATACATGTGTGTGTGTATATATGCATACATATGTATCTATGGAATTGGAGTGATAGTCGCTCAGTCATATCTGACTCTTTTTGACTCTTTTTGATGGACTATAGCCTGCCAGGCTCCTCCATCCGCATTTCTCTAGGCAAGAAACCCTGGAGTGACTAGACATTCCCTTCTCCAGGGGTCTTCCCAGGTCTCCTGCATTGCAGGCAGATTCTTCATGATCTGAGCCACCATGTATACGTGTGTATATAAGGATAAATATAAATTACTTTGTTGTACAGCAGAAATTAGCATACTGTAAACCAACTATACTTCAATAATAATTAAAAAAAAATCCTGCCTATAAGTTTGCTGTTTGCAAATCCACACCTTTTTTTGCAGACAACCATTCACTAGACCTGGGATTTCTAAGTAAACCATAATATCCCTGGGGTATTAACCACATCAATGAGCTGAGCTTGTCATCTTCCTGCTCCAATCATTGTGATTAAATCATCTAGTGTTTTAGCTTCAAGTTCTTCTCTGCCACATGACAGACCTAGGGACACTCCAAGTTGTCTGCATGACTGTGATGACTTGTCACAATGCAGAAGGAACAGCTGAGGGCAAGAAAGGGCATTGGGTCCAGAGCAGTGTCTGGGCTTTGCTCAGGCTGGTTGGGTTCTAGTTGTTGTTTCTCTCCTTCTGAAGATCATGATTTGCCTACCTCCCTCCATAGTCACCACCCATTGCTCTGATCAGTTATGCCTTTTTATGAACCAATAGAAAATTTCCAGATTTTCCTTGATACGCTTGTCCTCCTGAGCTCAACCTCAGTTTTCTTATGTCAATAATAGAAGTGATAATGGTGAAGGCAAAAGAAAACCACCAAAGAAGGAGGTTTTCAGCACACTGCCTCCCAGGGGGAGCTGGAACCACCATTCAGCTTCACTTTTATGTGAAGTGCTGGGTATATTTTCTGACACAAAGTGCTCACAAAACTCTAAAACTAGTAGCATCGACATAAGCAAATGCAATAGTATTATTAATAGTATTCTTTACTGGTAGGATGGGCCTCCCTACTGGCTAAGATGATAAAGAATCCATCTGCAGTGCAGGACACCTGGGTTAAATCCTTGGACTGGGAAGATCCCCTGGAGAAGGGAATGGCTACCGACTCCTGTATTCTGCTTGGAGAATTCCATGGACAGAACCTAGCAGGCTACAGTCCAAGCGGTCCAAAGAGTCGGACACAACTGAGGAGCTAACACTTTCACTTTCACTGTTAGTGTAGTAATTGAAACAAATGGCAATTTCTAATGTGTAAAAACATTAGTTTTACCCACTGGAAATATAAACAGGAAGTGATGAGTTTCTCCCATTTCCCCACTACCTTACCTTCATTTTGTCCCCCTTAAGAGCTACTAATGCTGAAGAAGCTGAAGTTAAATGGTTCTATGATGATCTATAAGATCTTCTAGATCTAACACCAAAAAAAGCTGCCCTTTTCATCATAGGGGACTGGAATGCGAAATTAGGAAGTCAAGAGATATCTGGAGTAACAGGCAAGTTTGGCCTTGGAGTACAGAATGACGCAGGGCAAAGTCCAACAGAGTTTTGCCAAGAGAACGCACTAGTCAGAGCAAACACCTTCTTCCAACAACACAAAGACAGCTCTACACATGGACATCACCAGATGGTCAACACTGAAATCAGATTGCTTACATTCTTTGCAGCTGAAGATGGAGAAGTTACACGCAGGCAGCAAAAACAAGACCAGGAGTTGACTGTGGCTCAGATCATGAACTCCTTACTGTCAAATTCAGACTTAAATTGAAGAAAGTCGGGAAAACCACTAGAGCATTCAGGTATTACCTAAATCAAATCCCTTATGATTATACAGTGGAAGAGACAAACAGATTCAAGGGATTAGATCTGATAGACAGAGTTCCTGAAGAACACAAACTGAGGTTCATGACATTGTATAAGAGCAGTGATAAAAACCATCCCCAAGGAAAAGAAAGGCAAAATGGTTGTCTGAGGAGGCCTTACAAATAGCTGAGAAAAGAAGAGAAGCAAAAGGTAAAGGAGAAAAGGAAAGATATACCCATTTGAGTGCAGAGTTCTAAAGAATAGCAAGGAGAGATAAGAAGGCCTTCCTCAGTGACCTATGTAAAGAAATAAAGGAAAACAATAGAATGGGAAAGACTAGATATTTCTTCAAGAAAATTAGAGATAACAAGGGAGTATACCATGCAAAGATGGGCTCAAAAAAGAACAGAAATGGTATGGACTTAACAGAAGTAGAAGATATTAAGAAGAGGAGCCAAGAATATATAGAAGAACTGTACAAAAAAGATCTTCATGACCCAGATAAACATAAAGGTGTGATTACTCACCTAGAGCCAGACATCCTGGAATGCAAAGTCAAGTGGGCCTTAGGAAGCATCACTATGAACAAAGCTAGTGGAGGTGATGGAATTCCAGTTGAACTATTTCAAATCCTAAAAGAAATGCTATTAACATGCTGCACTCAATATGCCAGAAAATTTGGAAAACTCAGCAGTGGCCATAGGATGGGAAAAGGTCAGTTTTCTTTCCAATCCCAAAGAAAAGCAATGCCAAAGAACATTCAAATGACTGCACAATTGCATTCATCTCACATGCTAGCAAAGTAATATTCAAAATTCTCCAAGATAGGTTTCAACTGAGAAGTTCCAACTGTTCAAGCTGGATTTAGAAAAGACAGAGGAAACAGAGATCAAATTGCCAACATCCATTGTATCATCAAAAAAGCAAGAGCACTCCAGACTAACATTTACTTCTGCTTTATTGACTATACAAAAGCCTTTGACTGCATGGATCACAACAAACTGTGGAAAATTCTTAAAGAGATGAGAATACCAGACCACCTTACCTGCATCCTGAGAAATCTGTATGCAAGTCAAGAAGCAACAGTTAGAATGAGACATGTAATGGACTGGTTCCAAATTGGGAAAGGAGTACGTCAAGGCTGTATATTACCCTCCTGCTTATTTAACTTATATGCAGAGTACATCATGCAAAATGCTGGACTGGATAAAGCACAAGCTGGAATCAAGATTTGCCAGGAGAAATATCAATAACACCATATATGCAGAAGATACCACCCTTATGGCAAAAAGTGAAGAGGAACTAAAGAGCCTCTTGATGAAAGTGAAACAGGAGAGTTAAACAGCTGACTTCAACTCAACATTAAAAAACAAAAATCATGCCATCAGGTCCCATAACTTCATGGCAAATAAATGTGGAAACAATGGAAACAGTGATAGATTTTATTTTCTTGGGCTCCAAAAGCACTCCAGATGGTGACAGGAGCCATGAAATTAAAAGATGCTTGCTCCTTGTAAGAGAAGCTATGACCAAACTAGACAGCATATTAAAAAGCAGAGACATTACTTTGGTGACGAAAGTCCATCTAGTCAAAGCTGTAGTTTTTCCAGTAGTCATGTTCAGATGTCAGTTTTGGACAATAAAAAAAGCTGAGTACCAAAGAATTGGTGCTTTTGAACTGTGGTGTTCGAGAAGACTCTTGAGAGTCCCTTGGACTGCAAGGAGTTAAAACAAGTCTACCCTAAAGGAAATAAGTCCTGAATATTCATTGGAAGGACTGATGCTGAATCTGAAGCTCTGATACTTTGTCCACCTGATGCAAACAACTGACTCATTGGAAAAGACCCAATGCTGGGAAAGATTGCAGGCAGGCAGAGAAGGGGATGACAGAGGATGAGACAGTTGGATAGCATCACTGACTTGATGGACTTGAGTTTGAAAAAGCTCCAATCCATGGGGTTGCAAAGATCAGACAGGACTGAGTGACTGAACTGAACTGAACTGAAGCTGCTGTTGCTGCTAAGTCGCTTCAGTCGTGTCCAACTCTGTATGACACCATAGATGGCAGCCCACCAGGCTCCTCCATTCCTGGGATTCTTCAGGCAAGAATACTGGAGTGGGTTGCCATTCCCTTCTCCAATACATGCATGCATGCTATATCACTTCAGTCGTGTCCGACTCTGTGACCCCATGGACAGCAGCCCATCAGTTTCCTCTGTCCACGGGATTCTCTAGGCAAGAATACTGGAGCGGGTGGCTGCTGAGAAAACAGATTATGAGAGAGATGAAAATGCTAAGGCCATATGTAATGAAGGGTGACACATTTTCTGAGCTAAGCAGGAAATTTCATGTTATTTCTTAAATCTAGTTCTAGGATTGAAGACAGGAATGACATAAGGCAGGGGAAGCATGAAAGGGAAAAAGTGGAGATCCATTAAGTGTACTCACTAAGACAAATATTGACTGCTCTGAGTTCTCATAGTCCTCATCTCCTTTGGAGTTATAGCGAGGAAGGCATTTTATTCTCAGATTCTTATGAAAGGTAATTCCTATGATACCCCTGCTGATCAAGCCAGTAGCCCCCCAGGTCACACTGGTAGTAAGCCTAGTGCTACAATTTGAACCAATTCTGTGAACTAATCTATACAGTGCTTCTCACTATAACCTCCTTTCCTCAGACCTCACCAGGGCTGAAATTCTAAATTCCTAATGGAGCCACTTGAGAAACAGGAATTTAAATGAAAGGGATATTATATATACAAATGGAGAAGGCAATGGCACCCCACTCCAGTACTCTTGCCTGGGAAATCCCATGGATGGAGGAGCCTGGTATGCTGCAGTCCATGGGGTTGCTAAAAGTCGGACACGACTGA
>NW_011494768.1:3753616-3758106 GCF_000754665.1 Bison bison bison
CCAGGCTCCTCCATTCCTGGGATTCTTCAGGCAAGAATACTGGAGTGGGTTGCCATTCCCTTCTCCAATACATGCATGCATGCTATATCACTTCAGTTGTGTCCGACTCTGTGACCCCATGGACAGCAGCCCATCAGTTTCCTCTGTCCACGGGATTCTCTAGGCAAGAATACTGGAGCGGGTGGCTGCTGAGAAAACAGATTATGAGAGAGATGAAAATGCTAAGGCCATATGTAATGAAGGGTGACACATTTTCTGAGCTAAGCAGGAAATTTCATGTTATTTCTTAAATACATTGTCCTTATCAGAGAACAGGAAAATGGAATTATGGTGCTGCCCACACAACAAGAGCATAAACTCTTTGCTGAAGGAAGAGGTAGAAAGTGCCATCACACATACATCCTACTGCAAGATCCTATGCAAAGCCATGAGTGTTCATTCTTCCAAGTCTTCAAAGAATCATGGTCACGTTCATGCTGATACAGCTACCTGCCCCTACCATCGTGAATCAATCTTTGTTGAAGGGTAGTATCATGAGTGCCATGTATATCTCACAGAAGAACCTGTCTCCAGACAAGATCTATGGGGGCAAATCCAACTTAACAACGTGTCTCCAGGGGTGGCTGGTACTTCCTGATTACCCACAGCCCCGGAGACCTTGCAAAAATTGAAACAATGAACTTTGCAATCCTGCTTGATGCAACCTATAAATGAAAGAGAGACATTACCCAGAAGGGGCTGAAATCATTGTGCCTGCTCATTTTGCACCAAGGACTCATATATTCAAGGACTCACATATTCGTCTTTCTCCTTCAGTAGATATGAGAGTGGGTGTACATGTTATGGTTCTTTTGTAGCACTCAAAACCAATACATTTCCAACTACCTTCAATTTGCAGAGTTGCAATAGATACAGAGGATTACTTTGCCCTTTATGTTGACCTTGACCTCTACAAGATGATGTCAAAACAGGAGAAAATTGAGAGGAAAAAAAATGGGTCAGATTCCTGCATCTGGAATAAATGAACAAATAGCTTTCCAAACACTACTGAAAAATGTTATCAAACTTTCTCAAAACATTTGAACTTTTACTTTAAATAGAAGTTGTAAGAGTCATTTAAATCCAAAACTATTTTCTTTCTTTAAGAGCTAAAGATGCTTAGGATATAATAAATGTACAGTAATTACCTGTTTCCAAAAGTTTTCTTGATCCAATATGTATGTTTGAAGTCACCAAAGAACCACTTTCTGGTTGAAGCCATAATTGCAATGTACATATAAAGCAGAAGTATTTTCCCCTGGAGGCGTATGTACTAATATGTTGTCATCCTTCTTGAGCTTAATTTCCAAATAATTGACCCTGGAGCTCAGTGTTTGTAAATAATGTTCTGCTGCTGCTGCTAAGTCGACTGAAGTGATTTAGCATGCATGCATGCTTTGGAGAAGAAAATGGCAACCCACTGCAGTATTCTTGCCTGGGATTCCATGGACAGAAGAGCCTGGTGGGCTGCCATCTTAGTGAAGTTGCTTCAGTTGTGCTCGACTCTGTGTGACCCCATGGACAGCAGCCCACCAGGCCCCTCTGTCCACAGGATTCTCTAGGCAAGGATGCTGGAGTGGTTCCTATTTATTTAAAATATCTCTACCAGGGCTTCCCTGGTGGTCCAGGGATTAAGAATCCACATTGCATTGTAGGGTCTGAACCCTGGTCTGGGAGAATACCACATGCCATGAAGCAACGAAGCCCATGGGCTGCAACTGCTGAAGCCCTCTCAACTAGTGTCTGTGCTCCACAACAAAAGAAGCACCACAATGAGAGGCACGCGTGCCACAGCGGAGAGCAGTGCCCGCTCGCGGCAACCAGAGAAAGCCTGCACAGCAATGAAGATCCACCACAGCCAAATAATACAAATACATAAATCTAAAAAATCTATACCGTAATGTATTTTATTGAACCAGTTGAAGTTCAATTTTCTATGCATGATTTTTTCTTACATGTTGCTAAATGTCCATTTATTTTCTTCAGCTTTAATTAAGTTAATTAATATTTAGCATGTTTTTCAGAGCAGCGTACAATCTGAAACTATGTGACTAACAAAGAATGACTTTCACATTGTCAAAAATCATGATAAAGACCATTCTTCGGGGCTCAACTATTTTTTCCATAAGAAATCATGAGTTCATCTTCAGTTTTGTTGTGGACAACACCACCAATCCCTCTCTCGAGCTTGCTCCCCTCGTTCTTACAGCAACAGTTTATTACCAGCTACTCTGAGATGCGAAGGTTTTCTTGCAGGGGAGGAGAGTGAGCATGGCTGCTTTTGCAAACTGTCAGTGGTGACAGTCTTGTGATGACTTGGTGGCCTCAAACACCAGGGGTTTACCGTGTGAGACTACAGAGTCTCACAGCCTGGAGACGGAAGAGCTGACAGAGGCCACTTGGTCCACACTGAGCTTCATGCGGCTTTCTGGGGTGGAAGGGTGTGAAAGAGAGACTGTATAATCAGCTAAAAACGTGTTCCAGACTGTGTTCTCCTCATGAAATAAAACACCTGTTTTTTATTAGCTATACTCCCCGCCCTAGTAATCAAAGATAGCAATAGGACCGTGTACATAAATTCCTCTGTCTTGTCACTGCCCATAAATTTGACTCCCAAAAGCTGGAGATCAACATCACAGAGAGCTGAAGGCCGCCTGCAGAATCCTGGTTCTGTAGGAACAGTTAAGAAAGGATGCAAAGTGGTGATGTATGCTTTTCATTTTCAGAAGAAATTAACACATGTAGTCACAATTCTCAACCCTTCATCTGTTCTTGACAAGCCTTCATAATAGATCAAAACAGTACATATTTCCCCCACAAAATTAGAGGATGCAGGATTGAAATTTGTAAGCAAATATGTTAATTCAATTTAAGGTAGCTGCCACATTCAAATAGTATGTACTGCCCTAAAGAAAAGCTGAAAAGCAAGTTAGCTCACATCAAATAAGAGATCCTCTCAGGGAAAAGTGGTGAGAGACCCTCTCTGATCATCTTTAAAATACTGTCTCTGGGACTTTCCTGGTGGCCCAGAGGCTAAGACTCTGTGCTCCCAATGCAGGGGGTCTGGATCAGGGATGGAAATAAGCATTTGTGCTTATTCAGGAAATAAGCATTTGCGCTACAACTAGAGAAGTTCAAGCCCCCAGTAAAGACCCAGCACAGCCAAAACAAACAAAAAAGTAAATAGATAGTACAAAAATTAAAATAAAATACTTATCTTAAATACCCATGTTTGTTTTCACTTCTGTGTCCATGATTTAATTTTAAAATGAAATGAATATGAGATGACGTTCATCTCAGTTGAGTCTATTTGCACCTGAATCAGGTGTAGCTTTGATCAAAACTAGTATAAGGAATAGTATTAACACTGATAGTAATAACAGCCATAACAACTACTACCATTTTTTGAGTGTTCTGTGTTACAGATGCATCAGACATCACAGGAATAGTTTGTACTGTTCCCCAAAATAACTCACACATCAACCCTGAGAAGAAAGGATTTCTTCTTGACAATATTCCCATTTTAGAGATAAGGAAACTGAGGTTCAGTCACACAGCGATTAGAACAAAGAAAGACTCTTGGCACACAACTTATAAACCATAGAGTCTCTCCAAGAAGGCTCAGGGGCCGGTGTGCTCTCCAACTCCATTTCACAAAGAAAATGCAGGAACTCCTTCAGCAGGTATTTGCTCTTCGTTTTTAGGCATAATTAAGAAATTATATGCCACTGATAACTCTGGTAATGTAATGCCTAACCTCTCACATTCTTCCTTGATTGCCATGCAAAGGATTTGAAAAGAGATATTTTAGAATAATTACCCATCAGTAATCATCCGCACACAACACAAATCACATTTGATTCCCCATTAAGACCGACCACGAGAATGAGAGGTTTTCACTCCAGAATGCTTTCTGCTGCAATCAGGTTAATTCTATGTTTCCATTCCATTGGCCTTCTGAATTTAAACATGGGAACACAGAACAAACTCTATATAGAGGAAAATAATATCCTCAATCATGGGTCTTGATCCACTGGTGAAAAAAATACTTAACTATTATCTTTCCAAATAGAATACCATCCCACTCAGAAATGTCAGCTTCCAGAAAGAATTCATTTAGCAAATAGGGGTGGACATTTTATCACTGTAGGACAGCTCTTTACCTTGGTTTGTTCCAGAGTGCAGATCTGCACAATCACAGCCGTAACATAAAATAATTCATACAGAAGAACAAAAAGACAAATGTCAAGCCACTGCAGTTCACTAATACCATTTTGTAATACCAGTTAGCATCCTCTGATTCAGGTTTGATTTATAAATGTAGTAACCTTTATTGGCATCCCACTCCAGTACTCTTGCCTGGAAAATCCCATGGACGGAGGAGCCTGGTAGGCTGCAGTCCATGGGGTCGCAAAGAATCAGACACGACTGAGCAACTTGACTTTCACTTT
>NW_011494768.1:3758206-3763182 GCF_000754665.1 Bison bison bison
CAGTGTACATGCCTGGAGAATCCCAGGGACGGGGGAGCCTGGTTGGCTGCCGTCTCTGGGGTCGCACAGAGTCGGACACGACTGAAGTGACTTAGCAGCAGCAGCAGCAACGTTTATAGGTGATAGATACATCAATAATACATCAACAAGTCTTGTGTGAAATGTGTCAAGATTTCACTTCCTATCGTTTCTTTTATTTCAATAGTACTATGAGATGCAGATCTAGAGAATGGACATGTAGGCACAGTAAGGCAGGGTGAGGATGGGGTGAACTGGGAGACTTGGGCTGACACATGCAAACTCCCGTGTGCAAAATAGATAGCAGGTGGGAAGTTGTTGTTTAACACAGAGAGTCAGCTTGGTGCTCTGTGATGACCTGGAAGAGTGGGGTGGAGGGTAGTAGGAGAGAAGCCCAAAAGGGAGGGGATATATGTATATGTACAGTTGATTCACTTCATACTACAGCAGAAACCAGCACAACATTTTAAAGCAATCATATTCTAATAATTTTTTTTAAAGTAGTACTATAGCTGCATCTGGGCATCATAGTGTTAAATCTGGGAGATCTATGACTTTGCACTATAATCAACAGATCTACCAACAATGCCCTCATCCAGCATCACCTCCCCTCCCCCTCAAACTTGACTTCCATTCTCTTTTCCATATGGATGTGAGAGTTGGACCATAAAGAAGATTGAGAGCCAAAGAATCAGTGCTTTCAAACTGTGGTGCTGGAGAAGACTCTTGAGGGTCCCTTGGAAAGCAAAGAAATCCAACCAGTCCATCCTCAGGGAAATCAACCTTGAATATTCATTGGAAGGACTGATGCTGAAGCTGAAGCTCCAAGACTTTGGTCATGGCCATCTTATGAGAAGAACTGACTCACTGGAAAAGACCCTGATGCTAGGAAAGATGGAGGGCAGTAGGAGAAGGGGGCAACAGAGGATGAGATGGTTGGATGGCATCACCGACTCAATGGACATGAGTTTGAGCAGACTTCAGGAGATGGTGAAAGACAGGGAAAACTGGTGTGCCGCAGTCCATGGGGTCTCAAGGAGCTGGACACGGTTTAGTGACTAAACAACAGCAATAAACTCCTTTTTCCACTATGAGGAGAGAGCAGCTATCCTGCTGAGTGGGAGACAGATCTTTCCATGTGTCATGTGAACTGAACAGTGAAACAGAGCAAGACTCTATGGGCCTTCCCAGGACAGAAACCACCTCCTGCAATGTCCTCTGCCTGCCTTTTGTCTGTACAAAAACTTTACCTAAGGAATATACTTAATCAAAGAAGAGAGAAACTGCAGAAGCAAAGGAAAGCAACCAGACAAGACCAAATAAGAATAGGTTCACCATTAAACAAAGTCAAGAACTTTTAGTTCCTCTTCCAAGGGCTACAGATAATATCCCGAGCCATGTCCTCTGAGCTGTCTTGTAGATACTGAAACCCTCACCATGTGGAAGAAGAATTGTGTGATGACCAGACTGTAGAGATGACATAAATAGCCATGATCATAAGAACTGTCTTCAAATAAGTGAGAACAAACCAATCCTGGAACTGAAGATTAACTGTGCTTAAAACAAGATGATGCTCACTGTTTAAACCACTGAGGACCAATTTTCAGATGACAGAGCTGACTGTACTGTCTCTGCATGTAGCCCTCCTCCCACTTATTCCCCTCTCCACTCCCCCTTTGAAAGCTTTTGCCTACTGATGGGCAGCAGGGAGTTGAATTTTGGAAATGAGTCCACTTCCCCCTGGTTGCTAGTATCCAGAACAAACAAAACTTTCCTGTCCACCAAACTTGTCTCTTGAGAATTGGCTTTCAAAGTGGTGATGTTATGGAAAATCCCAAAGGAGCATTTTGGCCAGCCCAACATCATGTACATTGACACAGAAATTTAAGGCACGTTTTTGCTTTACCAAGGTGTATTTTAATTTGAGTCATTTTTTCTAAAATGTGCAAGCACTTTTCTGTTTCATTACTTTTATACACATATGTTTCATATGGTTCATAAAGCATACAGAAAAATGTCTGCAAAAAGCTAAGGAATAATAGTACTTAAACATTTGTGTATCTACTACACAATTCAAGAAATAAAATGTTACTGGTACTTCAAAACTCCCTCGTGTGCCCCTTGCCCATGGGAGTTCTCTCCTCCATTTAAAGGTAACATGAACCCTAAATTTTGTGATAATCATTTCCTCTAAGCCTTATCTTTCACTGTAAAATGAAAGTCCTTGCCCCATGTTAAATAATTTTAAGCACTCAAATCAGGTAGAAGTTTTATACATTCAAGTTCATTTCACCAGATATTTATGGTACATACAGTATATGCCAGACTTTCAACTAGGAGCTAGTGGAATGCAAATTAATAAGACACAGTTTCTACCCCAAGAAAACTCATAGAGTGTTGGAATTCATGAAAGCATAAGAGGAAGAAGTTTGGTCAAAAATAACTGTAATAACCTAGGGTTATTGGAACCACAGAGAAGCAAAATATGGCAAGATTTCTCATTGCTTTGTCTCTCCAAGTCAACACATAGGCTGGCCACTATTTAACTGGTGGAGGGCTATGCTCAAGTTTTTATTTTTTGGAAAATGAAGTGTGGAGGGGAGAATGGGAACAGTCTTCTATATGAATCTGAAACTGGGTGTGTTCTTTCTCTCTGGCACCATGAATAGGGTTTTGCCAGCTGATTTCCGAGACAAGGTTCACATGTGCTTAATCTTCTAAGGACTTAGCAGGTGTTCCATTTTTCCCCCTCTAATTTGGAAAATAAAGATAATGGACCACTGAGAAAATTCACTGGGGTGGTGTTTTGGAGGGATTTGGCACAACACTTGGCACCCAGAAGAGCTTAATAAACGTTAGCTCAGCCTTTGAGAGTGATGCACTCCATTGTCCAGTATATTCCTTTATCCAACAAAAAATAAGAAGGAAGTGGGACTAAAGAGGTCAACTGCCAGGTTTAGTACAGGACATGGCACTAAAACAGGTAGACACTGCTGCTTCTCTAAAGAACAATTACAATTTAATTCATGACAAAAAAACATTGCCTGAAAGTTATAGTGTGAAAAGTGCTGAATAGTAAATTACAATTTCAGTTAAACAGAGGAACTCCTCTCAATACCCTCCTGGTAGAATCTACTAGAAGGATGTTTGCTCATTAGTTGCTATGGACCCAATGCCAAGATGTATGCCAATCCTGTCCGCAGCCCCAGCAGGCTGCTGCTGTCTATGCCAAAACTCCCTAATTGAGAGTGAGCTGCTCAAAGACAGTGTAATAACCCACAGATGAGGGAAATGAGCGAGCGGCTTAGTGACAGTGCTTGTCTTTCCAGTGGTCACGAGGCAATGCCATGCTGCTCACTAAATAAATAGATCTGGCTGACAAAGTGGCTGTCCCTGACTTTGACAAAAATGACTGATGAAATTCATTTCCTACAGGGAAACGTTCCAGTGAAAGGCAAAGCCTAATCCTCGTATTGTTTGGATGACAGAGTTCTTTGTGTCAATTAAAGATACTTCATACAGATCCACCTGCATACTTCCCCAGTAATGTGATCTGTTAACACAGAGCATGATTTCTAAACCTAAATATTGTGGTCAGAGAAGCCATTGTAGGGGGCGGGCTGAACGGGTGCTAGTGTTGACAATGCTATTAAAGCTCAAAGGAACACACTGCCTGTTTGAAGATGCTGTGCTTTTGCTAGAAAATTCTGATTTACAACAAAAGGGGTTTACAGGGTAGTGTCACTTTGGGGGAAGGCTTTGGCCATCACACAAGTCAAATCACTAATCTGACAATCAAGGGTTTGAAGTGCTTTAGAGTTTGTGCAGTACTTGGATGCAATCTGAAAACAACAGAATGATCTTTGTTCATTTCCAAGGCAAATCATTCAATATCACAGTAATCCAAGTCTATGCCCTGACCAGTAATGCTGAAGAAGCCAAGTTGAATAGTTCTATGAAGACTTACAAGACCTTCTAGAACTAACACCCAAAAAAGATGTCCTTTTCATTACAGGGGACTGGAATCCAAAAGCAGGAAGTCAAGAAACATCTGGAGTAACAGGCAAATTTGGCCTTGGAATACAGAATGAAGCAGGGCAAAGGCTAACAGACCTTTGCAAAGAGAACACACTGGTCATAGCAAACACCCTCTTCCAACAACACATGGACATCACCAGATGATTGACACTGAAGTCAGATTGATTATATTCTTTGAAGCCAAAGATGGAGAAGCTCTATACACTCAGCAAAAACAAGTCTGGGAGATGACTGTGGATCATGAACTTCTTATGGCCAAATTCAGATTGAAATTGAAGAAAGTAGGGAAAACCACTAGACCATTCAGGTATGACCTAAATCAAATCCCTTATTATTATACAGTGAAAGTGACAAATAGATTCAATGGATTAGGTCTGATAGAGTGCCTGGAGAACTATGGACAGAGGTTCGTGATACTGTACAGAAGGCAGGGATCAAGACCATCCCCAAGAAAAAGAAATGCAAAAAGGCAAAATGGTTGCCGAGGAGGCCTTACAAATAGCTGTGAAAAGAAGAGAAGCAAAAGGCAAAGGAGAAAAGAAAGATATACATATTTGAATGCAGAGTTCCAAAGAATAGCAAGGAGAGATAAGAAAGCTTTCCTCAGTAATCAACGCAAAGATAGAGGAAAACAATAGAATGGGAAAGACTAGAGATCTCTTCAAGAAACTTAGAGACACCAAGGGAACATTCCATGCAAAGATGGACTCAATAAAGGACCAAAATGGTATGGACCTAACAGAAACAGAAGATATAAAGAAGAGGTGGCAAGAATATACAGAAGAACTGTACAAAAAAGATCTTCATGACCCAGATAACCATGACGGTGTGATCACTCACCTAGAGCCAGACACCTTGGAATGTGCATGCGTGCATACTGTTGCTTCAGTTGTGTTAGACTCTTTCCGACCCAATGGACT
>NW_011494768.1:3763282-3763864 GCF_000754665.1 Bison bison bison
GCCTTTGACTATGTGGATCACTACAAACTGTGGAAAATTATTAAAGAGATGGGAATACCAAACCACCTGACCTGCCTCTTGAGAAATTTGTATGCAGGTCAGGAAGCAACAGTTAGAACTGGACATGGAACAACAGATTGGTTCCAAAGAGGGAAAGGAGTACGTCAAGTATTGTCACCCTGCTTATTTAACTTCTATGCAGAGAACATCATGAGAAATGTTGGGATGGATGAAGCAGAAGCTGGAGTCAAGATTTCTGGGAGAAATATTAATAACCTCAGATATGCAGATTACACCACCCTTATGGCAGAAAGTGAATAAGAACTAAAAAGCCTCTTGATGAAAGTGAAAGAGGAGAGTGAAAAGTTGACTTAAAACTCAACATCCAGAAAACTAATGGGACCATGGCATCTGGTCCCATCACTTCATGGCAAAGAGATGGGGAAACAATGAAACAGTGACTTTATTTTTTTGGGCTCCAAAATCACTGCAGATGGTGACTGCAGCCATGAAATTAAAAGATGCTTGCTCCTTGGGAGAAAAGTTATGACTAACCTAGACAGCATATTAAAAAGCAGAGAT